>NW_027117523.1:0-44400 GCF_038497645.1 Lipomyces chichibuensis
TATGCAACCTGCTGTCAATGGTTGATCAAAAGTAGATGTGACAAGTGGGCTCTGGAAACAAGGCAATAACAATAGCTTACACAGAAAAGAGGTGTGTTCAAAACCAACAATACAATAACCTTCTAATCCTCGAGTAAATGAGAGACGTTTGCCCCTGGCGAAACTCTGAGGCTATATATAAATGAGAATATGTCAATACTACTACTACTACTGAAGAATAACTAACCTTCTAATTCTCTTGTCGGATGCTAGTTTCCCTAAAGAAGGTTTGAAATGTTGCCGTTTAAGGCTAAAGCTAACCTTAAAAGTGCCGTAAATTTGGCATAAGGTTTTACGAGTGAGCAGAAAATTTTCGTAAATTTGCGAGACTAAATTTACAGAACCGTGCGGCGCAGCTCCTGGGCAAGGGTTATTTCACGTAAATTTGGGGCGTAAAAATGGTTGCAAAACCTCCCTATTATTATTCATAAATATCCTTGTCCGCACTCCATTTAATTTAGGGTAAGGGTGTCGCTAATTGCTTGTTAAAGTTTTGACACCAAAACAACCAATCCGGAAGTAAACACTCTTTCACGCGCGCTACCGGTTGCTCCCATCGTCACCCCTCGCTTACAGTATCATCACAGCAGCTCAAAATATGGTACCATCTCTATTCATTTAAATGCTTGACTTGTAATTGTGCTAACGACATCTACAGAGCACATTTCTAGGAATTGCAAAGGAATTCCCCGAAATCAGAAGTAGGGTCTTTCAGATTTCATCAGTAAGCCGTCGCAAATTCACTGACACAGACTTAGTTGACTACTTTAAAGAACAGCCAGGGACGTTACCCCCGAAAGCATGCTTCCTATCACATATCCACTCGGACCATCTACAGGGCCTGGATAATTATATCGGGCCGGTGGTGTACTGCTCTCCTGCCACCAAAAAGGTACTACTGGTTCGCTGACTTGTTTGTGCACGATCGGTTACCAGGAACCTAATATGGTCACAGCTGCTTTTACGATTGGAAAAGAAATCTGTGAGATTGACGAGATTGTGTAATGAAGTTGAAATCGAACCCCAGAGAGTGTATCGTAATCTTGGGCCCGAGCACGGTCGCGACGTATTAGTACGGCCCCTTTCTGTTCGTCTGGTCGAATGTTAACGTGTCATCAGAGAGCAATTCCATACAATACACCAACAAAAATAGAGTTAGATCCATGTCAGACAATCACCGTGACATTGTTTGAAGTAAGCATTTATTGGGTATCACTCCCCGAATGATGGCTAACCATACATAGGCAAATCATTGTCCCGGATCTACGATGTTCCTTATTGAAAATGAGAACAAAGCAATATTGTACACTGGCGACATCCGTGCAGAGGATTGGTGGCTCGAATCATTAAGACGCAATCCGATTTTGGTGCCGTATACGCGAGGGTGGAAGAGATTGGATTGTATATACCTTGACACGACGTTTTGTGGGCCCGGTTCGACATATGAAACTTTTCCGTCCAAAGTCTGTTTTATTTTGGTTATATCTAATTATCTGGGCTAACTTACATATAGACTCAAGGTATAGGGTTATTGATTAGCGAAATCAGAAAGTATCCGAAAGACACAGTATTCCATTTTAATGCCTGGACCTACGGCTACGAGGACCTGTGGATTGCCCTCGCATCTGCCTTTAATGTTAAAATCCACGTGGACAAGTACCGATACGAAATATTTCAATCTATAGGCGATGCGTCAGTGTATGAATACGGACCGTGTTTAACTGGCTATTCTGCTTTGTCGATGGACAAGTGCGAAAGGATGCTGCTTTCGGATGGCTGTTTGACGCTTGATCCAAATTGCACTAGGTTCCATTCCTGTGAACGGGGCTATGTGTGTGAAGGACGCGCGGGGAGGCAGGTAGTGTATGTGCATCCCGCTGTTAATTCGCACATCCGTGAACCCGGGGCCGGATATCCTCGCAATGGATCTGGTGTCGAATATAGAAGTCCTCTCCCTCCCTTGTTTCTAGTGGTGATGATTGATGCTAATAAGAATAGCCAAGCAAGAAGAAATTGACACCAACGACGACAATGGCGCAATAAAGTACGTCCTGGAAAGCACGTACCCAGCCGAATCTCTCCCCGCGACTACCGCGCATCTAATTCTCTCGAATACAGGAGAGAAATTGCCTTCATTCATCGAAATCCCATACTCGCGACACTCGTCATACTCAGAAAGCTGTAATCTAGTCGCGTTATTCCATCCTCTGGACGTGTATCCGTGCGTTGTGAGCGGGTGGATGGTAACGCATCCCCACGCTCTCCGGGAGTTATTCGGGAAATATTGTTTTCAGAATATGTATTTCTTCTTTGATGAAATTGAGAGGTTTAGGCATTGTTGGAGTGAGTTAGGAGTGGAGGAAGAGAGCAACAAGAAAGAGCATGCCAAGATGGATGTGGTTACCAGGCCCGCAAGGCAGAAAGTACGGAAATCTGATCAAATACGGATTCTCGAACCGGTGCGGACGCCGGGTTGGCAAAGGAGAGTGTCGTCGCCATTAACAGTGTCTCGAAAACGGAAGACACCGGGTATTGCCGTTGAAATTGCACCGGCACAAATGCCACCAGCTCAATCTGCGAACGATCTAAAGTCCCCACCGCCACGTTCAGACTCCTTGTCAAAAACACCTCTTGAATATGCACGTCATTCAACTGAATGGGGGGACGAGGACTCGTTTTTAGGTCTAACGAGCGAAATATCTCGGCGTGCGGCATCCGCGGTGTTGGAAAAAGGCGACGAAACGTGGTTTGATATTACCTTGTTCTCGACTATGGAGATCGGACGTGATGTTTTTCTATAACCTGTCCTATGTACATTCGGCAACCGGTCCACAAGACCTGCGATCAAATTTCGCTACGATTCAATGACATGCGACGCCACGATGTTCTTCGCAAAGGTAGCGAAATCAACATCGCCCACTTTTTCGTGCAGCGATGGCTGGCAGAAAATCGCGAGTGTGTTCCGAGACACACCTGGTACTTTGGACCCTTTTACGAAGTGCGGGACAGCGAGAAATTGGTTCTGCGTGACAACTTGGAGGGCTATTCACGTTAGTCGACAAGGTACGAGGCATAGAATATACGAGAGCGCGGGAGAAACTGACCTTCGCCTGTCTGGAACGCAAGACAGTCGCGTGGGATGGCGACTTTGACTATTTCGCCATCTCGGTTGCGGATATACAGGCCTGCGTCGGGATCAGGCGAGTTACCCAATTCTTGTGTCGGGTTATTCACCTCGTCAATGTACATTGCGGATGTAAGACCAGTGAGACATGAATGATCTAGGTGTTCACCGCACCAATTACCATTGTTATCGGAGGACGTAGGCGGAAAGTAATGGAGCAGCCGCGCTTTAGTGGTCGTCGATGTCGAAACTATGTGTTCAAGATATCCCGGCGTATAGTTCTTGATATTTGCGAGACAGTACCGGTCGCAAGCTTTCGCGACTAACGAAGCCGTATCTATCACGAATGTGCACTGAGATTGCATTTCGTAAGCCCAGTCCACATATCCACACCCAAAAGGTTCAACTCACCAATTCTTTCAGACAGCTCTGGAACCCATTTAAATTTTCTTCATGGGGCCACATATTGCAGGCAACATATCCCCTAACATCATCGTCGTCAAATTCCCCCTTCTCAATTACTGCGCCCTCAAGCGTGGGATCTACGTAGAAAGAACAATTGATGTAATAAGACCCTTTTAGCGTATCGGGTTTCCCGTCGAGGAGTTTCTCCTTGCCGCAGGACCAGCCGACTAGGTAATTTGATTCCGGACATTCCAACATTGACAATTGTTGCTCTGACAGTGCGGCCAATTTTGACGAGTAGAAAAGCACTCGGGACCGTAGTTCCGCGTACTTTGCCGGAAGATCTAGAGGTCGTTTTGGTCGTCAACACGAATTCGGAGAACTACATTATTTACTTGCGTGCACACGCAGGCGCCTACCTTTCACGACAATGATGCCGAGAGCTTTACCGTTAGGACCGAAGGCATCGGGAAGGAATTTATCAGCCGCACCGGACTTTAAGGCATCTAGCGAGACTGTAACCGGTTCAGATGAGACAGTCATAGTTGCTAGATAGTATGAAAAAAAAACGAGATCGAGTACAAGAAGTATGAATATTTATCTAAAATATTGAATCATTTTTGGTCTGAGTTTGGTTTTGAAACGCTATCAGGTTGCGTGCGGCTTAATCAACCCGAACCCTTTGGCACTTTCCGCATGTAATTGTTTTTTGGCGGGATGATAAAAATTCAAAGTGTGCAATTAATACTGGTCCGCAGTATCATCGGAAAACGTTGTTATATGATTTCGGCTACTCGGCGGATCCGTACAAAGTGTGTGTTGATGCCCACAGAGCTGAGTATGGAACTTGGAATATTACCGACGAAGCTGATAACTATTAAGCTGTCGTATAGCATATTAATATCACTTGCGGCGATGGAAGTTTCCCGGTGCTCTATTGGTTGGTAATGGGAATTGCCTCTCACAGAAGCCACCGCGAGCAACCAACTTCTGTTTAGTCGCCATAGCTAGTCCGAATCAAGCTATAGTGTCCAAATTAAAACCTTAATAATAACGCTCTTTGCCATACTCTCAGCTAGGGCGGTGTTCTCGTAATCTTTCCTGCACATCCTGTATTAGTGGTAGAGAGATAGAATAAATATAGTTACAATAACGTTTTGATTCTCTTCTCGGTAGTTTTACACAATCACCGCACATACATATATCGGCTAGATCTTACTTACACATTGGCAGTAGTCAGGCTGCAACTCAACAAGGCAACTGCATATGTCGAATTCATACCGGCAGAGCTTATTCTGCACTATCAACGTCTGGCTCCGTATAACCGCCATTGACCAATATTACTACTGTCCCAACTCTCCAAGCTGCTTGCCATCCAGTCCCATATAGTGGAGATGGCCGAGAAGCATGGGACCTTCCCGTCTCGGTCATCTTCACCCCACGCTCCGAACTCCATCGCGCTGGAAAAGCCGACCGAGAATGAGGAGAGTCTCGACGGGGACAAGCCACATGTACCGCACAAACGGACGCGGTCGGGATGTTATACTTGTCGAAAACGGAGAGTCAAGGTTAGTGTTTTGCTCGCTTCGTCGGTTGCAGGGTCGTATTGACTGACTGGTGTAGTGCGACGAGACGAGGCCGATCTGTGTTCGGTGCCAGAAAGGAGATCGGGAGTGCTTGTTTCCGCCAGAGCGTTTGATATTGTCAAAGAGGCAAAGGGCTCACCAGGCGCGGAAGTTGGTGCGGACACCGACCGTGTCAACAATTGCGTCTGATAAAGGAAGTATGGCTACAGACTGCGGCGTGCATGACAGCCTTCCAGAAATCAAGATGGATGAGGAACGAAACGGGTCATTTTCTCCTGAGGATGATGTAGAATCATCGACGGTATCCCCCGAACAAGCACAAAATCTCTACATGCCAATGGCACCATACAGCAACACCTCGACGTCGACACCGAACACAGCCAGTACGATCTCTGGTACATTTCCGACTCCAATACATTCAGGTTTATACGACGACTTCCCAAATGTGTCCCCTGATATTGCGCACCTGTTTCGGTACCATCGCAAGAACCTTACTCATTGCCATTATTTTCTGTCGTCCGATCCAATACAATTTTTCGACCAGTTATTGACAATCGCTCATACTTCTTCTGCGCTGATGTACGCTGTCGCAGCATTCACGTCGTATCACTATGCCTTGCGACATGGTGAGCGGTATCTAGAAGATATGTTTGGCTACTATGAAGAATGCGTGAAAAGTCTTCTTTCCGCCATTGAAAATCCCGACTTGAACGTCATGATAGCGATATTGATCCTGTCGTGCGTGGAAATGTACCTCGGCGACGTTTCAAATGAAATTCAGCACCAAGACGCGGTATTCAACATCTTCCAGAGCTTGTACACCCCTGAAACTGCTTTCGAGACAGACAGGCATATATTCTTTTTCGTCTGGCTCCGGTTCATCGATATTCGGCGATCGATATTTTCGGGTCGATACATGGTCCTCGAAAGAAAATGGCACATCATCCATAGGCAGACGATACACGCCCGATGGTTAACAGTTTTAACGGACATTGACTGGCGCATTCATACCGCAGTAATGGCCGTCGGAAATTTGTATTCTGAGCTATGCGATTTCGCTGCTAATGTGCGCAAAAAGACAATTTCGCGCACTCGCGCGAGCCGTCAAATCGAAATGCTCCGAGTGAAAAGCAGGACCTGGTTTGAATCACTTGATCCAGCAATCTTCGAGATGGTTGACCCGCCAGAGGATAATCCCCTAACGCTCGAAGACAAGCAATTAGTGCCACCGATATGCTACAAGTACTGGCAAATCGGATTTTTGAATCTCATTTTCAACGCGTGGAAGTTATACTTTTCGTCATGCTCTGCTTTGTCGACTACAGGCACGATTCAGGATCCTGGTGGCACAACGGAGATTGCGGTGCTAATGGCACGAATCTTCTCCGGGCTTGAAGCAATCCAGAAACTTCACCCCGGAACACCATTCACAGGGCACAACTACCTCTGTGTCGCTGCATCCTTCATGCCTGACAGACTCCATGGTTGGATGCGTCGCAAGATGGCCCAGGTCCAGGCACGGGGGTATAACTTTCCCGAGCAAATCCGAATTCAAATCGCGTCTACGTGGAAAAATGACGAGCTGTATAGAGGGTGGCTGGAAGGTATTGAGCCAGAGCAGCCACCTGGGGTTGCGATTCCTTGGAAACGTTTGTTGCAGGTCAAGATCCCGGAATTAAATGTCGAGCGAGAGAGTTTTACGGCGGCAGTGTCGGAAATGAGGGCGATATTTGATACCGGTGTTGCGATACGGAACACGCAATAAGCTGGGTATTACGATACCGGAAAAAAAATATCCCAAACAATAGGCAACTAACTAACTAACAATGTCTATCTCAGTAGTTGGAGTGTTGGTTTTTGTAAAATAAATGCTCGTACGGCGAATTTGCCATTTATAGGTATCGGCTGCTAAATGGAGTTATCGATTTAAATTACCAAGTTTTGTTAATTTTTTTTGTTTTTTTTTTGGTCTATAAATGATTGTACATATGGGCGCTAGGTCAAGTTTTTGTATACGCGAGATTCGCACTCTGGAAACCATCCAATGCATTTTTATAGTTACAGCATGATATTTCTGTTTTAAAGCCCCGCTAATCCTTCAACCAACTCCGCGACTCCGACAGCACCGGGATCAGGAACTCGGTCGTACCCTTTCGCGTCAACGTAGACCGCGCGTCCCAAACTGGCCTTCATGCCTTTCGTTCCCTCTGCGCCTTTGCGGCCAGCAACCGCAGCGTTCTTGACACCTTCACCAGCCGCCAATTTCTCGACGAATGGCGCCAGCGCGTCAATTAGCGTCCGATCGCCTGGTCGCGCGGGTGTGGCGGCGTATAACGTCTTTAGCGCCTCAGCTGCAGCAGAACCCCAACCATTTTCATCGAGCACTGTTTCGAAACGCGACGTAGATGTCGCCAAGGCGTGCAGAAAGATACTGAAAATCGCGCCCGAGGTGCCGTCCATATTATTCTCGACGGTTTCAGCGAGATCTTGAAGTGTTGACACTGTTGGCGAGATGCTGGTAGACGAAGAGGTAACGAACGACAGGACGGCCTCGGCGGCGCGTTTGAGGGTGTATCCGCAATCGCCATCGCCGACTACAGTGTCGTATTGTGTGATTTGGGGTTCCGCCGCGATAACTTTTTCGCATGCGAGCTTGACGGAGGAGGCGAATTTGGCGGGATCAACTGAAGTTGTCAGTAAGCATAACCTAAAACGTAGACACACGAAAAGGACTTACGTATGCTTGGCTTTGCATGGCTATTCGTGTGCGAGTGCTTGGTCTTTTGAGCGGCAGACTCGACAATGACGCGCGAAGGACTATCAGCAGTCACGACTGATCCGGGGGTAAATCCGACGGCTTTCGTTGGAGCGTCGAGGTACTGCAGCACGGTATCACTGGCCTTCAAAAGGGTGATGCTGAATCCGGGACCGTCAAGGCTGGTCATGTACGTGCCTGAAAACAAACGTTTGGGACGTAATCCGCGTGAAGTAAGCTGACCAACAATCTCGTTCGTGATAGCGCCCAGTTCGAGAGGGGAGAGACCACCGAGATTGTTAACCATCAAGACGACGTTCTCTGCCGTCGCGAAATCAACGTATGCGCGATCTGCGTCGGTGTTGTCGGTCAATTGATCCAGCATCGTCGTGACGAGATCTGGAAGACTCGGAATCGGCTGCAACCGGACACATCCCTTCTCATTATGAATACCGAGTCCAAGCTCAGCCTCGTCCTCAGCCATGATGTTCTCCTGCTCGATCTTGCGGCCAGGAATGTGCACATGATTCAATGAGACTCCGACCGTAACCAAGTTATCCGCAACTTCCTTCGCCGCTGCGACAACTTCTTCAAGTGTACTCTCCGCGCGTGCAGCAGCCGCGCCAGCAACTTTGTGCACCAATACGGTTCCTGCCAATCCTCTCCGACCGACTTTGCCAGACTTGGCCTTGCCGACAGCGACATCATCTCCGACAACCACAACTTGAGCGAAAATGCCTCTACTCCTCGCCTTCTCTGCCGCAAGTGAGAAGTGGAAAATATCGCCAGTATAATTCTTTATAATCAGCAATACGCCTTTGGGACCCGCGACAGCGACGATAGCACGCTCAATCTGCGCTACAGAAGGCGATGCGAAGATCCAGCCGGACGCCGCAGCCGTGAGCATGCCTTCGCCTACAAACGCTGCGTGCGCGGGTTCGTGGCCTGCTCCACCGCCTGAGATAATTGCAACATGGCGTTGCGGATCATGGGACTTCTTCGCGATGACTGACTTTGTTAGTATATAATAATTATGATGAAATCAAAAAGACGAACCTTTGTCGTTTTTGTAGTAGAGGACGTCCGGGTTTGTGAGCGTTAACGCCTCAAGGGCATCAACGACGAGTTTGTCGATATCGGTAACGAAATGTTTGGTCGACATTCTGTAATTTGCACTCCGTCGATAGATGGCAAGTATAATTGCGGAATACAAATAGGAAGACCAATCAACCAGCTGCTGCTGTTCGTCCACGGATGCGGGGATTGATGCTAGTCATATAGTCGACGTCACTCCACAACAGCCATCGAGCGCCGCGGGAGAATATCATCCGTGTTGTCGAGCAAGTTATCGAAGGCATCGACACATGATGTACAAGGTGCGAGATGCTAATATGCCCTTGCCTCCTTGCTAAACCATTTGAAAGAAGTCATTTGCTCACCAGCATAAGGTCTCTCTAATCATATAGCTCATAATTCGTAGTAATTATTTTGCAGTATATTCGCATTTTATTTTGGGAAATGCGCGCAAACTACAAATCAAGCTAGGGCCCAAGTTGATGGTCAGGCATTTTTTATCCCGCAGATTATCTCATCCCGCATCCTGCCCAATGCACCAGACAAACGTCATATGTATACTGGTATTATATTAGGGCGGAAGGATCAGAGATATACCAGCAAATAGAACCATATTTATTTCTAATCCGTGAATCTATCTGTTCATACAAATGTAACTCGCCATGCCATCTCACTCAACCGCTGCGCAACCATATACGAGTTTAAAACTTGAAAACCTGCTCCTTCTCGACGCCATAAGACTTCAACAAACCGGTCAGCTCGCCCTGATCAGAAGGCGAGATCTTCGGACCGGAGATCGCGTTATAAAGACCAGGCGGTCCGCAGACGAAGAACTTGAGTGACTTGAAGTCCTTGTCGCCGATTGCCTTCTTGACAACGGTGTCATTGATGAAGCCGGCGACCGTGCCCTCGGGCGCGTCTTTCTCGACTGTGAAATAAACCTTGAATTTGTCGTCCTTGGCGGCGATTGACTTGAGCTCGTCGTACAGGAGGATGTCGTCGACGGTCTTGTTGCCGTACAAGAGCGTGATTTCAGTCTTGTCCTCGCCTCGGTTGCTGGTGATTTCGTGGATCAACTGGTCTGTTAAAACTATCAGTCCCAAAAATTTGCAATATAAAAAACAATCTCGTATTAGTCTTACAGAGAGGAGTAATGCCCGTACCACCGCCGATAAGGACAACCTGAGGATCCTTGTTCGGAGTCCAGGGGTACTTAACAATCGGGCCCTTAAAGGCAAGTTTGTCGCCTGGCTTGAGCGAGTGAATATGCTTGGATGCTTTGCCCTCGGGGTATACCTTGACAAGCAAGTCGAGGTACCCCTTAGTCCTGGGGTCCGTGATAGGTGTATATGGGCGGATGACGTTCTTGTCGTTCTCGTTTTTATACTTGACAAGGATGGCCGACGCGGTGACCAAGCCACTCTCGTCGTCGGCCCCAGGGTATGCAAAGCGAAAGATGCTTGTCTATGATTTGTTAGATTGTAATGTATTTGCAAGATTGGTCGGAATTAGCACATACGTCGTGACTGACTTTCGTAACCTCAGTGAGCTAGATGCCTAGTTAGTCGCATTCTTTACTACACCACAATTCGCACATACAGCCAAGTCAACGAAGTCGCCCTTGAAAACAGGGGATGCAGCGGCAACGGGAATAGTCATTGAAGAGTACGCGTAGTAAGAAGCGGTGCCGGCAATAGCAATGGAACTGGCAATGAAATAGCGGTTCGTAAAGATCGGGGCAGAGACGCGGGAAGCACCGGCAGCAGTGGAGTACAAACGCGATGCGTTCTGTATATTTAAACAGTCAATTACAATCTTCAGAAATACACTAATTGAATGTAATCAATCAGAAGGAAGCGTCAGGGATCGGTGATGACGATTTATTAGCCCTCACCGAAATATCACATCAATGAAACAAGGCTGGTGCTACAGAAACCAGAAGCCTGACAAATCACGACCCGAACTGCTGAACCGCTCGTATTCCTTGACTAAACATCACCTACCTTCAGAGCTGCGACACCGGTAGTGCGGAAGAACGATACCATTTTCATAAACGTATTCTAATTATTATACGAGTAGTAGCGAATTGACTATGAAAATGTATGTGAAGAGAAGAAGCGGTATCGAAGCCGCGGGTTAATGGGAAAAGTTCGGGTCTGTTAGGGTCCCGGTGAGATTGTTCGCCCGTGAAACTTGAACCCGGGATCAACTTTCAACTAAGGTACAGCCGGTTCGGTTCAGTTTAATCAGGTACATATTAATATAGTTACAATGTCCAAATATGATGACGTACAATTGCCGGATAAGCACGGAATGGTTCGACCCAACTGGGTCACAATTCTTTTTGTTAAGGTAAGGGCAATCCGATCTTCCACCAGCCAATCAGGGTTACATTAATAATATTGACCTAACCGATTCTACAAGTAATTGGTTTAAAGCAACAAAATAATAACTAACAAATTACTAAGATATATTAGACACTATATACAAAATATACACCAAGTCGAACGAAAGTTAACAAACAACAAATTCACATAACACTGCTACGCCTGACATTGCCTAATGACTCCATTTCATCCGCCATTATCGCCGAAAACCATTCCTGCTGATAACCACTCGTAACGCCGTGCGCTTCCTCCATCAATTCAAAAGCAACTCAAAAGTAATTAAAAACATTTAACCCAAATGGTAAGAATATAATCGGTGTACGTCCGAAACCGTCCTTTCGCCTATCGCATCTTGTAGGATGGGAAGATACGACGTCCCCACCTGTCAACCGTCCATTTACCAATACCGCTATCCCACCCCACAATAACTGAGCCTCCTTCTTCATCGCTCCATGCAATCCCGGATATCTCCTTTTCCCGAATTACGCGTGCTGCAGGGTCCGTGGAGTTCGTGTATCGACCGGTGATATTACTTGACGAAGAGGATGCTGAACGAGACCCAGCTAGGTCTCCAAACACACAATACCGTTCATCATCATCCAACTCGTCGTCATCATCAAGTTCGGCTTCATCATCACGATCGTCATAGCCTTCTTGACTCCTCTCTGAGCTGTGTCTGCCTTCATGTGTTTGATAGTAATACCCCGCCAACGCTGTATCACTCGAAAAGTCGCTACCTCGACGACGCATCTCGCCTGTCTCATCGTGCGTGACATAGTCCGACGGATACGCCGGGACATAAGACGACCCTCCAGTGCTATGTTGTGGAATCCCAGCTGCGATACGCGAGCTGGCTATTCCCATCAATCTCCGTCGTCGAGAGTATGTGATGCTATCACTGGGATTAGAAGCACTACCTGGTGGGCTATTGTTGTCATTGCCAGAATTATCTCGTCTTCTTCGCATACTCCTGATGCGATAGTTAACTGTACTGGGGATATCCAGAATCTGCCTATCTTCGAATCGTCGTGTATCGACCACATGCACACGACCCGCTTGCTCTGATAGTAATAGCAAATCCTCCGCACCAGTCGAGAATTTCAAACATCGGAAAGCTCCAGCATTTTCATGAGGTCGCGTAGACTCGATATGCCTCAGTGGCTTAGGCGCGTTTCGAGTACTTAAGGAGGTATTTGATGATGAACCTGAAAGATACCTTGAGTCGTATATGCTTGCCAGGCCATCCTGCGATGCCACTGCAAAGAGTACGCCAGATGGTGCAAATGCTGTGGAGAAACCAGCATCGGATGACGTTGCCAGGGTTGCAGTGCGTGTCCATTTAACAGGGGATAATGAATCGACGCAGGTTGTTGGCTCTGCCGATGCTTCGATGCTGCGCTTTCGCTCCTCAGGATGGAAGACGAAGAGGTGCGCCGAATCGCCGCATGCTATTATCGACTTACGATCGGGTGATATGCTTGCGTGATTCAACGGAACTGGTAGTTGAAGGGTATCGATGACCGTGGACGACGAACCATTAATATCCAAAATTCGCAGTGTATGATCGTTATTGCAAACCAGGGCAGACACGCTCGCTGAACCTGGCTTAAACAAAGTGATTGAGTTATTGATGTATCCACCGAGCTCGATCATCGTCACAGGTAAATCGGCTCCGTTGTCCGCATCTTCTTTAGGCCTTCGATATGTGATCCCGAGTTGGCCTCGCTGCACCCCACCAGCCGCGACGATCCCGAAAGCCGAAGCTAGACATCGTGGTTCAAACGAAAACTCGGCACACTGCGCCGTCTTACCAGTGTCGGTGTCTATGGTCTTGACGGCTCGCTCGCTCACATAAAGTACTTCACGCAGATTCCCGGTCTTGCAAACGAGATCGCGGAGCTGCCAATGCTTAATTGTCACGCGGGCAGGGTGGGAGACGAAGCTATTGGTGTCGACGAACGTGGATGTCCGGCGCGACGTACCGCTATGCATTCGTCAGCAATCCGTACAAAATATTGCGAGTAGTGGCATACCCTCCCGTCTCCATTGTCATGTTCAGGGCTGGGCTAGTAGGGTGACCACTAGGGTACCAACTGCACTAGATCGACAGCTCCTACACTGCGATCGAATGTATTATGCCAGCGAAAGTTATGCCCCGGGAAGTTCGGGGTCAATAAGCCTTTGTGTTTGGTAGGCAATGAAGGTCAGTGACTGATAAACGTAGAGAAAAGAGGGGGTTCAGAAGGCACACTGGGTCCAATGAGATCAAGTGGCGGCGACTGACGATAGTAGGGCAAGATTGACACATCCATCATTTGTTGAAGGAAAAGTTAAAACTCCACACCGAATGCATGACGACAACTTGGTCTAGGGCTAGCATATTTGGTCACCAGATATGACGTTATTTTGCAGCTTTCGCTTAGTTCATGCGAAGATAAGGTGACCAACGTGACGACGGAATATTATCGCCATTTATTATGTAACTTTCTCAGCTGCTCACTAATTGCACTTACTATATACTTCGGCATTTCCAGTCGTAGAAAGTATTGTAGAATCCAGCGAGATTAGATTTGCTTTACTCGGGATAATAATCAGCATCCTCGAAGGTGATTGTAAACCTGTGGAGGGGATTCCCTGTGAAAAAGACAATACGCCTCTCGAGCAGCCGCTTTGTACTCAAAAGTGCGGCGCTCGTTGTAGTTCTCTCCTCGTTGTGCGCTTCCCGTGTCTTCAAACGCAATTACGGTCTGGTGCATCGCAGTGCTCTAGAGAGTGACCTGCAAAGGTTTACTGTTCACTCTCTTTATTCTCACCAGCTAATGTCCTTGGCAACACATCGGTCTGATACAGCCGACAATAGCTAGAGCGTTTGGCCCTGCATCATCGTCGTAATAGTACCAGTGAAGAACAATGGCCGATGATAGCAATGGACATAGTCACAGGCGAAATGCTAGTACATACGGTTTTGAAATGGGCCCATATTCTACACCGGATCGCGTTCACTCATTCGCCGCAATCAGGACCAGCAACGGCGCCCACTACCCATCGTGGTGTTTGACATTCTTCTTGTTTGCAATTTTCCAGGCCATCTTTGCGATCATACCACTTGGTGTCGTCGCCTATTTCATATCTCTTGTCCGAAGACAAAATATGAACGCAGGCGTTCCACAGGCATATGTTCTACTTATTTCGGCTGCAACCATTACTAGCATGGTGATTCTGGTCTCGACTGTGGAGATACTGTATCATTTCCGCAACGCTGGGTCCAATGATTCAGATATACGCAACGACGAGTGCGAAGACGAGGGGAACATGGAAGTCGGATGGGGTACAATAGATATAGACATACAGGGCCCAGGATATCTATGGCCGTTTGTATTCGTGCTGTCTCAAATCTTAATGTCACTGTTCTGGATCGGGATTTTCGTGTATATCATGCTTATTTCCGGTGGCATATCGACTGCATGTGCGATTCCGAACGCAGACAAAATGTGTACTGGCCTTTATAAAGAGACGTGCCAGTCATATGTGACAGTTTGTCATCTAGGAAACCTAATTGTGGTTTCCTGTGCGTTGGATGCGTATGCGGTATATTCATTCAGGTAGCTGTAGATATATGGCTAACATCGGAGGTAGATGCTTTTGGGTCTCCGGAACGGTATCGATGTTCATAAATTCGGCGATTACGTACCGGAAACGCAGTTTATCGGGATTCAGCGGCATTGCGGAGATATTCTCTTCCAGACAACCTACAACTTCTCCTGCATCCATGACGACGAGCACGGTCAGGGAGACTAGCCGAATTCTAAGAGGCTCGCGGTCAACTCCATCGGCATTTTGGCGGCTCAAGAAGAAAACATCTAGCGACATTGCGAGTGAGAATACAATAGACTTGCAATATATGAGCAACTCGACCACAGTCGGCCCAAATTCAATGGACACCATGACTGGCAATGCAGCAACCGCGAGTGCGGTGGGGAATTCCATTAATCCATTTGACGATCCACAATTTACTCCTTCAAGCCGTGATGGCACTAGCGCGCCCGCGCCAGCCACGCTTTCACCCTCAAGGAATAATGGCGTTTCAACTCTCCAACCAGATTCCATTCTGTCTTATGCGCATCGTCACAATGGCGCCCATACGCCACACCAGCGTCCGTCCTCGTCGTCGTATGTTCAGCTACATGAAGCTGTGGATGGTGGAACTGCCACATATCCCCCGACCCCTGCTCGGAATCTGACTTCAGGTTGATGGCGTTTAGATGTGACGTTTTATTTAGTTGGCGTTAGTCGATTATATGAGTTCTGCATAATTGAGTGCGCGTTACGTTCGTGTTTGGCTTGTCAATGTTGACACTGCATTTGCAATGTTCTCTATAAATTTGGGTATTTATCTGTACGTTTGCGGAATTCGGGGTAGGTATGCAAATTAGAGACTACGATTACAAGGATTTCTAAGTTTGTAGGATTGCCTGTGATGGAATATCACACTCCAACATCCCTAAAATTGCACTCTCACTCTCTCTACTGAGGGCTCATTAGCTTTAGCTGTCCAAATGTCACAAGCAAGAGCCGCACGAGCCGCAGACAAAGGAAGTGGGATGTATAAACTGCTAAGTGAGGAGCATCGTTCACAGTTAAAGCCGAAGTCATAAGGGCAGTTTTGACTAATCGCCCGGGCTACGGTAATTACGGTATATAGGAAACTATAGGCGTTGGACAAAGTCGTCCAGAATGCGGGACCTCAACTGCTTAGATCTCCACCGTATGAAGGTTAACGGTCATTTGATCCCGAGACGTGGCGACGCCAGAGCCGAGGTCCCTAACCCCTGCATTATCTTGGACCTGAGGAAACGGTATCTCCGACAATGATACTTCTGTAGATGAATCTCCATAATAGCCTGAAGGACCTTCCTCGGCTCATAAGCAACTTTCACGCTCTCCGCACCCCACAAAACAGATTGCCTCTTATAAACCTCGCTTCTTACTCTGAGAAATACCTCCGCATTCAAGACTTCATTTTTACATTATTTGCAACATAGTTAACATACCCGGTCACACCAGCTCTCTACAGATCAATCACTAATGCCGGACGAACTACGATTTGACGGTCAAACCGTTGTCATTACGGGTGCTGGCGGCGGCCTAGGGAGGGCCTACGCTTTGTTTTTCGGATCCCGAGGCGCGAATGTTGTCGTTAACGACCTGGGCTCTAGTTCCAAGGGCGAGGGCCACTCGACAAAGGCAGCTGACGTTGTAGTGGATGGTGAGCTTGCATTGCTGTATGTGTTGTGTGGAACAATTCTAATGTAGAAATAGAAATTAAGAAGGCTGGAGGAAATGCTGTCCCGAATTACGATTCGGTCGAATTCGGTGACAGAATCGTTGAGACCGCGATTAAAGCGTTCGGCAGCGTGCATATACTAATCAACAATGCTGGCATACTGCGTGATATCTCGTTCAAAAATATGAAAGACGCAGATTGGGACTTGATCCAACTTGTCCATCTCAAGGGCGCCTACAAAACCACTAAAGCCGCCTGGCCAGTATTCCGCAAGCAAAAGTTCGGCCGAATTATCAACACTGCTTCGGCGGCGGGCTTGTACGGAAGTTTTGGGCAGGCAAATTATTCGGCTGCAAAACTCGGATTGGTTGGATTCACAGAGACTTTGGCCAAGGAAGGTGCCAAATACGGCATTTTTGCCAACGTGATAGCGCCTATGGCGGCCAGTAGAATGACACAGACCGTCATGCCCGAGGATCTGTTGAGCATGCTGAAGCCAGAATGGGTTGTTCCTCTCGTAGCGTACCTTGCACACAAGGACACGGAGGAGACCGGTGGTATCTTCGAGGCAGGCGCAGGTTTCGTTTCAAAGCTTCGTTGGGAGCGATCAGATGGCGCGCTTTTCAAGACCGATGACAGTTTCACGCCTGCATCGATCCTAGCGCGATGGTCTGAGGTTCAGGATTTCGAGTCCAAAACACCACAGTACCCGACAGGCCCAAATGACTTCTTTGCCCTTCTCGAGTCGGCACGTGAACTACAATCCAACAAACAAGGCAACGTCCCCGTTGACGTGAAGAACAAAGTCGTAATTGTCACCGGCTCCGGGGGTGGTCTTGGTCGCGCATATGCTCTTTTATTCGCTAAGCTCGGTGCTAAGCTTGTTATCAACGATGTTGGCGACCCAAATGGTACGGTTAATGAAATTAACAAGCTCTATGGTGAAGGCACTGCAATACCTGATCGTCATTCTGTCGAAGAAGGAGATGCGGTCGTCAAGACAGCAGTTGACCACTTTGGAACCGTGCATGTAGTCATCAACAATGCCGGCATCTTGCGTGACAAATCCTTCGCTAGTATGACTGACGACCAGTGGGATCAAGTCATTGCCGTCCACTTGCGTGGTACATATAAGATTACCAAGGCAGCTTGGCCATACTTCTTGAAGCAAAAATTCGGTCGAATCGTTAACACTACTTCGACGTCTGGTATATACGGCAATTTTGGTCAGGCTAACTACGCTACTGCCAAATGCGCAATAGTTGGCTTCACGAAAACAATTGCATTGGAAGGAAAGAAATACAACATTTTCGCGAATGCGATTGCCCCCAATGCTGGCACCAATATGACTCGGACTATCTTGCCTGAGGAGATTGTGCAAGCTTTTAAGCCGGATTACGTAGCGCCTCTTGCCGTTCTGTTGTCCTCTGATATGGCCCCTGTTACTGGCGAGATCTTTGAGACCGGCTCTGGTTGGATCGGAAATACAAGATGGCAGCGGACCGGTGGCGTTGGATTTCCTGTCAACACTCCGCTTACATCTGAGGCCATCCAGGAGAATTGGGCGAAGATCACTGACTTTAGTGACGGCCGTGCGACTCACCCGAAGACCACACAAGACAGCATGGCTGCAATTCTCGAGAATATGTCGAACCAATCCTCAGTATCATCGTCATCGACCTCGGAGCAAACAGGCCCTGATTTTCATTTCAGTTATGAGACTAAAGATCTAATCCTGTACAACCTCGGAGTTGGTGCCAAGGCGTCCGAATTGAAGTACGTGTTTGAAGGTGCAGATGATTTCACTGTCTTGCCTACCTACGGTGTTGTTCCATACTTCGGCGCCTCTGGTTCAATTGACTTCAGCGAACTTGTTCCCAACTTTAACCCGGTATGGTTTCACCAGTTCTCTTCACGATGATGACTTTGATACTAACTGTGCTAAGATGATGCTTCTCCATGGCGAGCAATATCTGGAAATCAAATCCTGGCCACTTCCCACGGCGGGTGGGAGACTCGTTTCCAAAGCCCGTCTAATTGAAGTGCTTGACAAGGGCAAGGCTGCCTGCGTTATCACTGGTACTGATACCATTGACGCCGAGACAGGAAAGCCAGTTTTCTACAACGAGTCGACCATCTTCCTTCGCGGTTCTGGTGGTTTTGGTGGATCTAGCAAGGGCAAGGATCGAGGTGCTGCCACAGCAGCCAACGCTCCGCCAAAGCGTGCGCCAGATTTCGTTGCTGTAGTCAAGACAACTGAAGACCAAGCAGCCATCTATCGATTGTCCGGCGATTATAACCCACTTCACATTGACCCGGCGTTCGCGGCAGTTGGTAAGTTCCCGAAACCAATCCTACACGGACTTTGCACGTTTGGCATCTCTGGGAAACAAATATATGACAAGTTCGGAATGTTCAAGAACATTAAGGTTCGTTTCGCTGGACACGTTTTCCCTGGCGAGACCTTAAAGGTTGAGATGTGGAAGCTTGGCGGTGGCAAGATTATTTTCCAGACAACTGTCGTTGAACGAAATACCATTGCTATATCGTCGGCTGCTGTTGAGTTGGTAACTGATGCATCGAAGTTGTAGATTGCTTGATGTATGAGAATGATAGGCTTGGAAGTATGAATGGAAATATTGGAGTTTCGTTTAGTTTTTCTGAGTATATTGCTATATCCAAAAAACTGGTATATTCGTTGGCAAAAATAAGTAATGACGACCGTCGCTTAGAAACGTAACTCTCAGAAAATAGCATCAAGATAGGTCATATGCTCTTAGAACACTGAATACGAGTTCCCATTTGCAGCCTCACGAGGGTTGCATTTGTAAAATCAATTAAGACGAAGTACGGTTTAGTTTATCAAAAAGAATTAGAAGAGAGCAGAAAACACATCGACAAATTCTGCCTAACTCGATTGTTAGTTTTTGCCTACTATTGATGTCGGTGTATATGCTGTATATTTTCTAATCCGGTGCTGAGAATTACTGAGGAACGCCCCACAATGCACGCCCCGACCCGCCCGAGAGAGAGGCGCGCGGATGAGTGTGTTCTCAGTTCTTATCACGATAGAAGCAGCTCTGACTTCACTACAAGTCGTTGGCCATCTCTCCGTCAATACTGTGGCACTTAGACGCATATATTGTTCAAGTAACTGAGAGGTTTTCTAATATCCTCGGATATTTGAATTTAGCATATTAGAGTCGCAGGAGCTGAGATATTCTCTACGGTGTCGATACCGTTGGAATCTGCTTCGACCACCGCGCATCGAAATAGAGATAGGCTACAAAGCAATTCGTCGATATATTACTTGTGGATATTATACCATTTAGCGCATTCGTTGTATTAGATATTCAGTTAAGAGAGGGTACAGCATGGCCAACGTTGATTTTCTCGGCAAGGCGATCGACATCGTGCAGAAGGCTATCCAAGCTGATCAGGCCGAGAATTTTCAGGAGGCTTACAAACTATACTCCAATGGACTGGAGTATTTCATGACGGCTCTTAAATGTATGTGTGAGATTTCTCAAGTCAAGGTGTGGATGCAAGACGAAAATGTGTTTGGACTTGGGAATAGTTGCTGACAAATTGAATGCTGCAGATGAGAAAAATGCGAGAAATAGAGAGATGATTCGGGCGAAGACAGCAGAGTACATGGATCGAGCTGAAAAGTTGAAGAACCATCTTGAGAATTCGGAAAGTAAATCCAAAAGAGCGATTGGTGCCAATGGAAAGGAACAGGGAAAGTCAGGTGGCAAGGCGAAGTATGTGTACCACTTTTTGATATCCAGTTACATGCATGCTAATTACGGGGAAGGAAGAAAGGTGATGATAGCGATGAAGATGATGCCGACAGCAAGAAGCTGCGGAACGCTCTGTCAGGTTGGTTCCCATTAGCCTCAATAATTCTCGACAAGACTGACAACCATTTTAGGCGCAATTCTATCCGAGAAACCGAACGTACGATGGGAAGATGTTGCTGGGCTAGAACTGGCAAAAGAGGCCCTGAAAGAAGCTGTCATCTTACCAATTAAGTTTCCCCACCTGTTCACCGGTAATCGGCGGCCAGTTTCCGGCATTTTGCTCTACGGACCGCCGGGTACTGGTAAATCATTCCTTGCTAAGGCCGTCGCTACTGAGGCTAATTCAACATTCTTTTCCGTCAGTTCCTCCGACCTTGTAAGTAAGTGGATGGGTGAATCGGAAAGATTAGTCAAGCAGCTGTTCAACATGGCTCGAGAGAACAAGCCATCAGTTATCTTCATCGATGAGGTCGATGCTCTGTGCGGTCCGCGAGGAGAGGGCGAAAGCGAAGCGTCACGACGAATTAAGACGGAATTGCTGGTGCAAATGAATGGTGTCGGTAACGATGCCACTGGTGTGCTGGTCCTGGGAGCAACAAATATTCCATGGCAGCTGGATGCTGCTATCCGGCGGCGGTATGTTTGCGACATGCATCAAGTTTAGGATATTGCTAACTGTATACTGCAGGTTTGAACGACGCATCTACATTGCATTGCCTGAAGTCGAGGCCCGAACCACGATGTTCAAGTTAAATGTTGGGTCAACGCCTTGCGAAGTGACACAAGCTGATTACCGCGCTCTTGCGGAAATGACCGAAGGGTATGTTAAGTTATTGAAATATAGTGTAGTAGCCGACCTGACTATATGGCGTAGGTACTCTGGTCATGATATAGCGGTAGCGGTTCGTGACGCGCTCATGCAACCTGTGCGAAAAGTCCAGATGGCAACTCATTTCAAATGGGTGGATATCGACGGCAAGCGGAAATTAACGCCCTGTTCACCTGGCGACCCAGGTGCAATTGAAATGTCATGGATGGATATAGCTGGCGATGAATTACAGGAACCACCATTGCTCTTCAAAGATTTCGTCAAGGCGGTCAAGAGCTCGCGACCGACTGTCAATGCAGATGATGTAAGGAAACATGATGATTTCACAAAGGACTTTGGTTCGGAAGGGAATTAGTACTTGTTGTTTGGCTGTAATTAACTTCTTGTTGTTGATTATGGGTGCGGGTATTGGCAAGATTCGGCAGTTGTAGTTAATCATTCATGTTACAGCATGGGTTATTTTCGCATTTGATCATAATCTGTAGTGTTTTAGTAATATCAATCTATTGATTGCATTATAAATTGTTGCTGGAGAAACAACAACACTCCGAATAATTAGCTGCGAAATGTCGAAGTCCCAACGACGTAGCCAATCACAGCCCAGATAAGTCTGCCTCGTAAAGCCACCCAATCGGGAACTGAAGCTGTTGCCCTAAAATCCCCTTTCCACATTTCACATTACTCCACGCACTTCGAGTTAGTTATTAATATCGGAAGGTACGTCAATATTTTAATTTCATTGAAACTATTAGATTTCCAGTACTGACGTTTCCAGTATTAACAGTCTGTAACAATGCGTGTGCAGTACAGATACAGTCCCAGTGTTTTCGGCTTCACTCCCAAGCTCGTCGCTCGATGGTAAGTGACACAGCCTTTCTTTATATTATATTACTGCTTCATATCCAACTTTTTGCAAAACGAGAATCTGATATTGAATGCCAAGGGTTCCCATTTTCGGTATCTGGGGCGGTGCCGTGGGCCTCGGTGCTCTTTTCTTCCTCGAGCCCATTCCGCGTGTGCGCACCGACATTCTTCAGAAGGTTCCTGTCTTGGGCTCGTACTGGGTTCGTTCTGTTGACCCGAACGATGTTCCTTTCTAGGCGCGCAACTACATAACAGAAAGAAACGGCGCCCCATGACGGATAGAAAGGATTTGGGAGTTATAGTGTTGGGATAGATGTCGAGTTGCGCGAAGTGTACTTTTGCGCATGGGCTATTGTTAGAGGATTATTCAATTGTAACATATATTTCCATTGTCATGAATTGGACGAAGTCACAGCAATTATCAAATGTGATGCTTTGCATGAATGTATAATCTGTGTTTCGGGCGAGCAGTCGGGAACACGGTTTACCATCAATATGCGATGATTTGACACAGGAATAATGATCTTTACAGATATCTGTGCAACGCATCCTCTACAAATAGACACCTGGTCCATGAGAAAACACTCAGTTTGTTCGGTTTAAATACCTATTCACACTCTCAGTACACTGGCGGCCTGACATCGTTATTTGGATTCCAAGCTTCTGCTTCATGCCAGTTACTTTGGCGGTCACTATGTATTGTAGGATGTGTATCGTCTACGGCTTTGCAAACAGGGTTATCGTGGCGTACGTACTCGTTGTATTGGAAATGTCCTTGATTTCTGAATAGCTGCTGTTGCCGGAGACACCAACTCCGCTGAAGTTATATGCCAACTGAGAGACAACTAGCATTACCTGCACCTACAATGTTATCATTACTTACAAGTCTTCCAAGATATTAGCTGTAGCCTACAATTTGCGCTCACTGTTGAAAGCAGACTCAAACATGAGCCGCGGGAGCGCTCAAATTCGAAGTTATATGCTCGCCTATATCCAAGAATAATATCGCTTCCGATGTATATATTAGCCACATTACACAGCTTTGCATGATTGCATCGTGCACCTGTTGTCGATCAGTTCATTCATAAAAATAACAAAAATAATGTGTCATTTCGTTTGCTCTCCGCTCTTCTCGAAAACCTATACAGATGGTAGGATCACTAGGAGTTCATACAGTGCAAAGTAGATACAGTCAAGCCCACAACCTTTTTCGATGCCCGGATAAGCCGAAATATTTTGGTGTCTGAATTCTCAGATTTAAATGTGAAATATCCTGATAAGCCTTCATATATCGGCTTAGACACTCGTTAAGATGATATAGAAAATGACATCGCTTAACTGGAATCGGCAGGTAAGTAGAAGATTACCAATAGTCCTTGTCAGCTGTAGGGTTAGGGCTAGAAGCTCGCGCCATTCGGTAAGTTTGCACCTTTGGCGACTCGCCAGCACATTTCCAACTTGTAACATCCGCGTTCCATACCCCTAGACGTACACCCATATCTTCACACTATCTTTGCGACCGAAAGACAAAGTGCATCAATATTCCTGGACGTTGCCACTAACGTAGAATTTGGTTTTGCAGTATTCAGGTACGTGCCATTTTACATATATCACGTTGGGTTAGAATCGTACCAATGTCGGGGGTTCATATACGTTTCATTGGCTGCCGACATATGATTGGTACTTGAACTCTCCCAATTGTTCTCCGCCCTGTTATTCAAAATGGCATTACGGCTGAACGAAGACGACATTGATTTTCTGCTTTGCGAACGTGGCACGTGTACTTACATTTGTTAGTGCGCTAGACTCAGGCAGTCAACAGAAGATCGCGGAGTAGCAGCCACCATTTGATAAACCAACCGCAAATAGGGGCGCACTAGCAGTGGTTTGATAATGGGACAAGTGGCTTCGACACAACCATCCGACGATGCCATAGTTGACGAATTACTAGCGTCCGGCATTTCGGCGGAATCATCTGTGGCGCAAGCCTCGCCTTCCGATCAGTTACTATCTGACAGTTTGGGCGATATGGATGGGGAACTGCCAATAACTAATGATGATCTACGTGGCATTGCAAATGCTTCATCCTCTGCTAGCAATGGACTGTCGCGTCGGATGCCATCCAGTCAGGACAACAGTGAGGATAAAGAGCTTTCGTGCTCATCATCTGTTCAACGTACATCCACGAATCCGTCAACACGTTCTCGTCGGATATCACGGCATCTATCGAGTTTAGGTCTATTACAAGCACAGCCTCGATCGTCATATAGTGCTAGCGACGCGTCAGCGGCGCCTGCCTCCTCCGCTACTGCTGAGAGATTGCATTCATCCTTCGAGCCATTTAGGAGGCGGCTATCAAGCTCCAGTAGTTTGGCATCCATTCACGATACCCAAAGTACTCGGAATTCCCAATCGTCAGGTCGACGATCGATCCCGACGTCGACGTCGCGAATATTGGGGAATAGCACCAGCGAGGCTTATTCATCTTCCGCTTCTGTCCTGCGGAGACGGAGAGAGTCACCAACACACGAAGAGCAGCAGGAAAGGCGGAATGCAGCGCGAGACTTTTTCCGGACTCGATTCTCACGTGTTCGAAATTCTCTTACATCGCATCCATCGACCTCTTCAATTTCGTCGCCACGAGCATCTACAGATCATCCATCTCAGGATGCACCTGAAGTGCCATCCGCTCATACAAGCGATATTTCACTCGTTCCAGAACCGACGTATGTCCGCCGCAGGCCACGGCCAACCGCGGCTATAACGACTACTGCACTAAGTGGGGAACGTGGTACATCGCCCCCAGGGACTAGACCGAGTTCTCCAATACTTGCTGCGCCTCGTCGTAGCTCCCGTGTTCGTTCTCGTGCGTTCGGGTCAACTGCGTCTGATACTACATTTTCTGACTTTTTGGAGTCAGCCGGAGATGAAATTATGGCTTCAGCAGAGAGTTCTGGGAGGCCACGAGGAACGGAGGACCAGGCGCAAGTACTCTCGCGTCTTTTGTCGGTGGCTGCGGCAGCAACCGCCGCTAGTTTAGTTGGCGGATCCACATCGCAGTTACTATCACGTGCATCTCCGGGATCACGTCGAGGTTCAAGAACTCGAGCGTCTGGATCCTTGGGTGACGACGCTACGGATGAGCTAGTTTCCACTAGAGATATCCTCAATCATGACGGTGACGGTTTCGGTGATGAAGAGGATCGATCTGCAGACGCAAGTGCCAACACGTCGCAACGCGGCCTGTCAGGCGAGGCTGGCGGCAATAATGTTGTGGATGGTACATTCAGTGAGTTCTTGCGCTCACTTCAGACGGGAAGGCTAGCACAAGAATTACGACAAGAATCTGCAGGGGGTAATCGAGATGGATCCGGTCCTGGAGAACTAGTCCCGCCGCTCAATTTTTTCCGCATGTTTAGGTTCCCTTCGGAGGCTGTCAACGCCAGCCATAATAACAACAGTAATTCCACCGCAGGCGAAAACAATGGTGGCTCGGGGCGAATGATTCCGGTGATTATTGTCGGTATTAGATCTGTGCATAGTCGCGGTCAAGCACATGCCAACGATTTGGCGGCGGACATTTTGCCGACTATGGCGGATGCGCAGGCGACAACTGACGGTGCAGGCGGCAGACGACGGCGCAGGTCTGATGCTAGCACTGATTATACTGACAACGGAAGCAGTGCAGTTAGACAAAGGCGCGGCGGATTGTTCGATGAGGATGTCGAGCTTGATGAAGGCGACGACAATGATGATGAAATTGATGAAAATGACGATGAGGATGAAGAGAACCACGATAGTGACGAGGACTATCATACTGAGGATGATGAAGACGAGGATGAGGAGGACGTTGCGAGCATAATCGAGACAGATGAGTCGCGGGCATCCGGCGGCAGACAAAGCCGCTCACATACAACCCTGGACAATGCTGACGACGGCGATGAACAAGACGATGATCATATGTCAATGTATTCTCGTCGGCGGGGTAGTAGGACTCGCTCCGGATCCGCTGACGGAAACGCGACTGGTGGTCGCCTTCCCGATGCTGACAGAAGTGGCGCTAGTGGTGGAGCAAACAATGTTCGGTCGTGGATCATTTATGTCCTCGGCGGACAGTATCCCGAAAATCATCCCATCCTCACAACACCGTCGCTGTTCACTGATAATCCAACTTACGAAGACATGCTCCTATTGTCAAGTTTTATTGGTCCAGCTAAGCCTCCTGTGGCTACTCAAGATGACATCGACAGATCGGGCGGCATTTTTGAGGCTAGTGAAGAAAATCTAGGTGAGAGGTGCCTGGTGTGCCTCTCGGATTTCGAGGAAGGAGAAGAGTGCAGAAAGCTGCGACAATGTGGCCATTTGTTCCACAAGAAGTGTATTGATGAAGTGCGTATTCATTTGGCAAGATTTTATGAGTAATTACTAAATTTAAATAGTGGCTTACAACAGGAAGGAACTCGTGCCCCCTTTGTCGTGCGCCTGGAGTCGCAGAAGGGAAAAATAATACGTTGTCTTCGAACGTAACTGCTGCCGCTGCGAATTAGTTTTGCATAGTACAATGAACTTCGCATCCTGTTGCATACGTCGGCTTTCGTTATGATGCGTTACATACGCGTGCTTGGGGTATTATGAATTTAATTTGGGATTTTTTGTTTGATTTATATCCGATATTGTGGTATTAGTGTCATATTTTACATATGGATGGGAATAGTCTTTGGAAGTTGCATCAAATACGACGTACGGTTTGCATTTGTTTTTGTTTTGATCCTTTTTTTTGCATGCTGTTATATATTTATGACTTTCGTATTGTATTTATATTAGCTAACAGTATGGATTATTTTATGTCGGCGTTGGACGACTATTGCATCTATTCTGCCATTTTACTTGTGTAACGGTATGTATATAGTTTGTAGTGGTTTGTGTGCGTCATATTTAATAAATATTTAATCGAAATATTTGAGTAACAGTAAGATAATGGAAGGTTATCATGTACAAAGAATATGGATAATTATGAATCTTTGGTGCGCGTCGATGGTGAAGTGCTACACGGTTCACTTTAGCAAACCCAACCTCCCAACTACAGTTTCACAAACACCATCAGATTGACAGCGATCCAAGATCAAGTAAAAATGTCGGCACCACGTCCTGAGCCTAATAGATCGCCTTCGATTTTAGTCACAGATGCGCGAACAACGCCAATAACCTCTTCCTCACATGCACAATCGTCATCAACCGGGCCCTCGCCGCAACGATTAACTCCAGCTCGACGATTCTCCATAACTCCATTTTCGCCAGGGAATACTAACGGTCATCGATTCGCGAATATTTCTGTGAGCAATCTATTATTCGATCATGGCGCGAGCGATATTCCGTCGTCGCGACACCGGGCATCGCCGCCTCCAACTGCACCAGCCAATTTTGCTCCTTACACGTCATTTGGGAGGCGGCACCCCCCCCGACAAGCTGTTGGATTTGAGGACATGCCTATGCGGGTGAATCCGCGGCAGCGTGATCCGAGGATGGTTGTGTCTACGCGTGGGGTGGATGGCAATATTTCGAAGCAGCGACGACAAAGAAGGCGGAGGCAGGAGTATCAACGTAGGGATGAACCGCCGAGGTCGTATCGTGACGTTTCGTCTGACGAGGAGTATACCGATGACGAGGATGAGCAGTATAAATATGACAAAGTTATCTATCTGCCGATGCCGCCATCACCACCACGTTCACCTGCACCGACGACATCTACGAGTACGAGTGAAACGAGGAGAGTCACGGCGTTCCTCACGGCTGAAGGGTATCATCTCGGCAAAATTACAAGTTTCTTGACGAAGAATCACGGCGTGAAGGGTGTACGAGTGTTTGCGGCTGGTAGTCCTGACGCGGCATTATACGTGCCGTACGGATTACCGCTTTTACCTGGAAGATCTGGATGGAGAATTCGAAGCGGCGGTGAGGTGACGCAAACGATGCCGTCTTTGATAGATAAAGGTGATGATCCGGACGCTCCGGAAGATAATAATGACTATCATGACTTACTGCAACGCAAGGCGGAGCTGTTCGTGTTTGCGTATGGAGTAATGGTGTTTTGGAATTTTACAGAGACGCAGGAGAGAGATATTCTCGCTGACATTACATTTGCGGATAGCGACAATAATTTGGGCATGATCACGAAGACTATTCCGGAAGGTGATCGTGAGATTGAGGAGTTTAGCTTCGAATATTCTCGCACGAGCAAGAGTCCGCGGATATCCAATGATGTGATGACACTAAGGGCAGTAGGCGGAAACGCAGATATCAAGCACAAATTGACAATGTCGCACGGCATCGCTCAGTCAACCAAATTATCATATTTTGAGACAAAAATGGAAAATATCACCATGATGGAACTGGAGTCAGTACCGAAACATCTCGCTCTACAGGGATCACTTGGAAAACTTACGCGTGAGGATATCATGAAGATTGAGGGTAGTCTGTTCAAATTGCGAGTGGACGTGAATTTGAGCAGTAGCGTGCTGGACGTGCCTGAGTTTTTCTGGGATGAGGAGCCAGAAATGCATGCATTTTATACAGCAGTTCGAGTGTATTTGGAAATCAAGCAGCGGATTAAAGTGTTAAATCAGCGGTGCAAGGTCTTTTTGGACCTGGCGGATATTCTTGCGGATTCGATTGCGGAAACAAATATGTCAAGTATGTTGTGTACAACTTGGGCAATGAAGTCGTATTAACAGCGGTCAGGAATAACGTGGATCATCATTGGCTTGATTGTGGTATCACTGATGGTCACAACAGTAAGTTTTCATTGGTTACGAGGATGGCTGATTGTGCTAATTGTTTCAGCTTGAAATCGTTCTGAGATTCGAAACCCTTTCCAAGTTGAAATCTCCTCAGATGCCAGAGGCATGGTAAGGCTAATATTGATGTGCAGTTTGTGTTATGGTTCGGGTTAGGAATGCATTGTTATTAATCAAAGGCGTCAAAAATTGTGGGGAATGTTAGTGTTAATATATTTTGCATTGATCACATTCTATGCAATTCCTGCATTTGAAACTACAAATGAGTTAACCTAGATAAATGAGGGAAAGTAGGTCGGGTCTGCTTGTGACCGAGCTCAGCGTATGAAGTGCTGCCTTCATGTGTCCCGGCAAGGATCCTCACCATATCTGTACCAGGTGTGAAGTCACTCTTCAATACAGGGAGCTCCAGTGGGCCAACTGTGCTTGACGAAAACGATCTCCACAAACATCCTAAAGCAGCCAACCGTCAGCTGTCATAGGTTTCATTGCTGTCGATTGAAGTCCAATGAGTACAAGTTAAACCGACAGTGACCTTCTAATTTTTGGGACTACCCTAAGTCCACAATAAGCTGAATGCAATAAAAAGACAGTGACGAATAATGTAGTGATAGTCGCGAGCCGCGAACCGCCACCTTATTTACGCTTTAAACTCTATGAGTTAATCTCACGCGATTACTACGTTCTTATCATTCTCGATAGAAACTTAAGATGATGACTCTCGCGACTCACTGCACAAGTCCATCGCAAACGTTATCAGCCGAACAATTCGTACGGAGTTGTCCGACGCCTTTAAGTTTTATCCGGAGCACCTTTCACTTGGTTCAAGTGAAGATGCCATCCCAATTTCAACATCCTACCAAGAAAGGCGAGCTGTTGCCTACTTTACAAGAGCTGATTGACTCCAATCCGAAGGACATACCAAAAGAAGCTGCGTGGATCTGGGGTACTGATGATGAGGTATGTCGTGTTCAATATCATTTCGAAATTTGACATTCTAACAATGCTACCAAGGTCGGACGATTGAACCTCCTGTCTCCGGAGCTAGTAAAGAGAGTTTCTCAGTCTGAGCCGAAATTTGGCCTCGTGTCTTCTTTGAATTGGGATATTACGCTCCCACTGCACCCGCCATTCGGGCGTCCTGCGCTCAAGTATGACATACAAGCCAACCCGAACGCGTTGATCCATGATGACACTGTGATCATGAACACACAGTCCGGCAGTCAGTTCGACGGGTTCCGCCATTTCGGCCACATCTCCTGCCAAGTCATGTACAATGGTCTCACGCGCGACGAAATCGTCGGTCAAAGGAAGTCGTTACGATGCGGAATGCAGGCGTGTAGCAAACACGGTATTGTTGGTCGCGGCGTGTTGCTTGACTTTGTGAGGTATGCAGAGGAAAAAGGGATAGAGTATGATCCATTTAAGAGATATGGCATATCGTTGGAGCAGTTGAAGGATATTGCCGCATTCCAGGGCGTTCAGTTCGAGTTTGGTGATATATTGCTTATCAGGACCGGGTGGATGAAAAAATACAGCGAGTTACTCGTTGAAGGGAATATGGCTGAGCTCGAGCAAACGGGAGCTACGTCACCTAATGCTATAGGCATTGATCAGGGAGACGACATGAAGTATTGGCTTCATGATCAGTACTTTTCTGTAGTCGGCGGCGATCAGCCTGCATTCGAAGCCTGGCCATCTCGAACGGAGGAGTGCTTGCACGAGTATTTGTTGGCGTGCTGGGGTGTTTTGATTGGCGAGATGCTCGATCTAGAAGACTTGGCTGAAAAGTGCAAGAGCACTGGGAAGTACTCTTTCTTGTTCATGAGCGCGCCGTTTAATTCGCCTGGCGGCGTGGCTACTTTTGCTAACGCCTTGTGCGTATTGTAAGTGGTGACATATATGTTACTAGATGCAAAATCGAAAGCAACTATTTTCTGAATAGACTGAAGTCGGAGACTGCAAATTGTTCTCGATCCCAAATTCATTCTCCTGCGTTAACCTCGCACTCTCTCTCAGTCGTGAAATATTTATTACGGAATTTTTAAGAATTCTATTTGCATGGAATTTGTATCCAGGTGGGTCACTCTTGTGCCGGTGACGGAGGCTCTCCTCGGCCTGATGGTAAAAAACTACGTTGGCAGTGCTAAGTTGGCGGCCGTTATGTAGCATAGTACTTGTGGTGCAGGACAGGTCTCTCACCATGTCGTCGTAGGTGAATGAGATGCCGAGACAGGAATGTAAGAGTTTTTGACAGTTCAGAGATTACTATATTCGTGATATTAGAAATGTAACAAAGGCCTGTAGCCAGGCAGTATTGGTATATGTGGATTCGGACCGGGCATTCTCCAGATAAAAATTCGCACGAATAGCCGCTATCTCCGAAGCCATTGCCGGTTTCGGAGTTAATGCCACATTTTTGCGATACATATAGGCGGTAAATAATGTATCACCGTTCGGATGAAAACCATACGTTTTGGTCTAATTATCCAGATTCAATACTCTGATATTTGTACCATTCGCCTTTGCGGTTGTTTGAATTGCTTGCGCTGTATCATTGTGCACCTCTCTGTTTTCATTATTCACGTCAAAGGATTTACACCACTGGCATGATCTGCATTTTGTGACTTGTAAGCACCTGCTGCTGCCCGTACAGTCCCGTTGCCGATCATGACCCACGGATGATCAATATTATGCCATTTACCGCGTACTATCTTAGAATCTATTACATTTTAGCCGCATATATTCCTGATAGCAACTCAGTTCACTAGCTCCGATAACGGTACCAGTCCAGTGACATTCTTCTCTTTTAACGATACCCATTTAACTCGTTGAGTCATATTCGTTCATAGTAACCTCAATTTTCCCACATAGTTCGCGGTGGCTTAAGAGATGATTAAAGTAAATAATAGTAGTAGCTTCAACATATTAGACATGCCGAAACAGCTATGCAGTATGCTAACGCTAAGGGTGATAATCAACCCTCTTAAGTTCGACAAATATATATTATACCGCATTATAATCTATCACAAACAGTTCTATTAGAAAATTAGCACATTACTTCTCAGGTTGTCCATATCCCCATGGGTTATTCGTAGTCCAATTCCACAAATCCCTGCATGCATCCTCAATGCTAAGCTCCGCTTTCCATTTGAGCTCCGTATTCGCCCTGTTAGGCTTCGCTGTCAAATTCACAACATCACCCTTTCGGCGACCAATAATTTCAAGCGGAATTGTCTTGCCCGTAGCGTTTTCGAACGCGTGCACTACCTCGAAAACAGTGCTGCCATTGCCAGTGCCGAGATTCCATGGACGCACGAAACCTTCAGAATTATCGCCTTCAACAGAGTCAAGTTTGGCGAGAGCAGCGAGATGACCTTTTGCGAGATCGACGACGTGGATGTAGTCTCGGATTGGCGTACCGTCGGGAGAGCCCTTGTAGTCGTTGCCAAAGACTTGTAACATTGTTCTGCGACCGACAGCGACTTGAGCGACGAAGGGGAGGAGATTGTTTGGGATACCGCGCGGGTCTTCCCCGATACGGCCGGACGGGTGGGCGCCGATGGGGTTGAAGTAGCGTAGGATGCCGACTTTGAGGTTCGGGTCCGCGGCAGCGGCGTCGGTGAGAATTTCCTCAATGATCATCTTTGTGTGGCCGTAGGGCGACGTTGGGCCTGTCGGACACTCCTCGGGAATGGGGATCATGTTTTCAAAACGCGTCGCGTCACCGTAGACAGTTGCCGAGGACGAGAAGACGAATACCGGAGTGCCATACTTTGCCATTATCTTGAGGAGGTGAACGGTGCCACACACATTGGAGTCGTAATACTCGAGCGGAATCTTAGTCGACTCGCCGACCGCCTTCAGTCCAGCGAAATGAATGACAGACTGGATAGGGTACTCACTAAATACCTTCTCCAAACCCTCCTTGTCTCGCAGGTCGACAGGGAAGAACGGGATAGTAGAGTTTGTGAGCTCGCTGACGCGACGGATGGCTTCCTCGGACGAATTACAGAGGTTGTCGACCACGACGACTTTGTAGCCTGCATTGATGAGCTCCAGCACTGTGTGAGAGCCGATGTAGCCTGCGCCGCCGGTGACCAAGACGTACTTGTCTGCTGTCATCGTGATGGTGTGCAATTGCTGTAGTGGAGATAGTAGTGGATTGAGGAAGAGAATGTATATGATATTATTACCGTTAGGAGGATGAACCTGCCGAGTGGATTGCGTTGACTTTATTGATTGATTGATTGATTGATTGATTGATTGTGAGCTTACGCGCACACTTTCGGTGCAGCCACCGCCGCGGACGATTTGGCAGCACAGCGTTGGTGCAGCTGTGCCAATAATAGATTCCTAATGCGGAATGTCGCGGTGCGGCTCAGAGAACCGTGGTTAGGGCTCCCTTTACACTACGCTTGCGGCATTTGAGATTCGATCAATCAATCAATCTTCGTCGCCTCGAATCATTCGACCACAGAATAGCAATGTGGGAATTGTTTCGGATTGCGCTCCAGACTCAATAAAGGTCTCTGTTTACTACTGGACAACAGTCGCAGGCCGACAGTCACTTAACTCTCTGCATCATGACAGGCACGTTTGATTTCAACAACGATTCCCACCGGCGGTACAATCCTCTGACTGATTCCTGGGTGTGATCACAATAAAAGTAAAGTTTTTGTAGTGATCATAACACTAACCATTCTGGTACAGGTCCTGGTGTCGCCCCATAGAACACAGAGACCATGGCAAGGCCAGCAGGAAAAGGCCAGCACTGGCGGCTTGCCAGATTATGACGAAACGTGTTATCTTTGTCCTGGCAATGCTCGCGCTACTGGTCCCGTCAATCCAAAGTACGAATCCACATTTGTCTTCGTGAATGACTATGCGGCCGTTAAAGTTAAACAGCCGCCGTATGAGCAGTCTGGTGCAGACGACAATGATTTAAAGTCCCGGCTATTGCAGGCGCAGGGCACGCGTGGGACGTGTTTTGTGATTTGCTTTAGCCCGAAGCACAATGTCACGCTTCCGCTAATGAATGTGGCGGAGATTGAAAATGTGCTGGATACATGGACGGCATTGTATGTCAAGATGAAGACGGAGACAACGTTCCGGTACCTTCAGATCTTTGAGAATAAAGGCGCGGTCATGGGTTGCTCCAATCCTCATCCTCAGTAAGCCACTCTTCTAACATAATTCCTTTTACGATAGAGCTGACGATAAAAGTTGCCAGGCATGGTGTACCGAAAGCTTACCCTCCGAACCGGCCAAAGAATTCACAGGTCTACGCTCCTACAAGGCCAAACATGGCACCTGTCTCCTATGCGACTATGCAGTGGTAGAACAGCAAGACCCCGTTCGCATCGTCATCCAAAACGAGTCCTTTATCGCACTCGTTCCATTCTGGGCTGTGTGGCCGTTTGAGACTTTAATTCTCGCCAAATCGCACACAGCATCCCTTGTCGACTTCTCTCCGAAGCAAAAAACCGATCTAGCCGATTTGATTCAGAAATTAACAATCAGATACGACAATTTATTTCAGACATCCTTCCCTTACTCAATGGGCTTGCATCAAGCACCTGTTAATCCCTTAGAAGACGAAACCCAGCTCTCGCATTTTCATATGCATTTTTACCCACCGCTGTTACGCGGGGCGACGGTGCGTAAATTTTTGGTCGGCTTTGAGATGTTGGGCGAGCCGCAACGGGATTTGACAGCTGAGCAGGCCGCGGACAGAATCAGGGCCGCTGAACAGGTGCATTATTTGTTGAAGTAGCTTTTGCAGCAGATGTGAGACTTATAGGATTATAGAATCGAGGATGTGTATCATCGAATATAATCCATTGTGCATCGTATCTACATAAATATACATTCGTATAAAAAAAATCCAACATCCATAGTGCAACAAACAGTAATGTTCACCAATGCATCGCCTTGCCATACGACTAGATAAATCACAATGGCACCGGCACCTTTCAAAGAAAAAAAAATTTCTATTCAAATTGCGCAAACATAAACGGGGACACAAGCCTAAAGTCAACGTTTGCGCACGCCAAAGACGGGAAGCGGCTTGGTCCTTCATCCCGAAGGAAGATTTATAATGATTTACATTGCATATTAGTATGTAGCATAATCATTGCCATCTAACAAGGTAATGCCGAGGCCACCTGTAGCAGAAACCACCGAAGTCCATTTCAAAATCTTTACATTTGTACCTGATTGGGGAGCGGTGTTGTTTTGTAACGAACCGTTATTTTGGTTACAATCGCTGTAGCATCACAACGATTCCGCGCTTGTGCATATCCCTCAACTGCCCCCATCTTTAAGTCGCTGCATAACGTCTTGCATAACAACATCGGAGTACCAAAGCATAACAATATTGCCATCGCGTGCTCAGCAGTTCAGTGACTTCAAACCGAACTTGTCTAGAGGTCTACATATTTGTTGCTCGAGGTAAGTAAATAACAATTTACTGGAATCTCAACTAAACTTTCTGTGCTTGCCATTTATGTATCATGGCGCCAGCCCACCCATTATTCCATTTCTATTTGGTCTGAATTCGGTAGCCGCATGTCTTATCCAGTGGAAAGCTTTTGCGAGCTTGTTCTACGTGTAACAACAATGCTGTTGAAATGGCAACTATGACTTCATCAAGAGCTAGGTAAAATGTGTAAGCTATAAAGTTCATGCTAAGGTATATGGAGTAATACTAAAAAGAGAAGGACACGTCATAAGCGTTGAAGATGACAGGTGACAAGTCATCGTAAGAGAGCTCAGCCACCAAAGCTTAATACAGCTTATGCACACGCTACTCAGGTACAATCAAACGGCATATCATTATAATGATAATACCCCGTACCCAACGCAAAGGTTGACGTTTACAGTCCTGCTCATGTTACTTCATTAAGGGTTGTCATAAGACACATGAGCTATCTCGTGTGAGACTGCTGACACAATTACGTATGTCATATGAGCTGATCCTATACAAGAGAAGAATAGTCTGAGGGATTTTCCCTGAGTAGACTATCGTCACATGAGAAAAGAAATACCTCATGCGACGAATAACTTCATCTCTAGGATTAGATGCAATCTAGACTACCGTATAGATTCTTGTGTATATATAGAGGTCGTAATTACCTTGGATGCGATAGTTGATTCAACAAATCAGTCTACGAAGATCCAGCAACCATTTCACAAAAGTTAATCGAACTTTACTTTCACTGCGCTTATCAATCCTTATTCCACATTTCAAAACAATGCGACGTTTCGATCCTGACGTGATTTCACTCGGTGAGATTGTGGCTAGATTTAGGAAGGGGATATCTCTGTTCGTTGATTCACGACTTCTGATCCGCTGTTATCATCCACTTTTAGCGAGTGCAACTGGTTCCAGCCTCTAAAATAAGAACTTCTTCAGATCATTGCAGATGTAAGGCGTTGCTCCCGAATCCAAGTGCCAGCCACTATGTATAGATTCATCTTCGCTATCTAATTTGGTCATACACTCAATGCTGCGATCATTCTCCCCTCCTGAGTTCCGTTTGGCCTTCTCGGTAATCTTGCGCACAAAACTTGTGGTAGCCGTGTAGGTGCTACAGTTCTCTCCGCAAGTTGACTACCCAACTTGTACACATCGGAATATCGTTAACCAATGTCAAGAATGACAGAGAGTGAGGAAAAAGTCGACGCGACTGAGTCCTCGTAGTTTTTTCTCCAGCCAGGCTCATAACTATTGAACGATGATGAGAAGCTATGAGCACAGGATTGAACCTTGGAAGGCGTTGCTGGAATCTGCGAAATTATTGCTCTTTTCTTCATGCTATTCCAAGGCTTGTACCTACTTTATAGTACAGCTGCGGGATTGAAGTCGTACAATGAACTCGGGCACAATAATCTATCAGCTCCAGCCTATAGCCATACCGCCACAGCCGCGCCGTCTATAGCCAAAACCGTACTACATAATAACTGACTCTGTATCTCTATTTCATATCATGCTTTTATTCGCATCGGCCCTTATTCCCAGCTCGTATAGTTCAATGCTGCTTGACTTGCCTCCCGTTCTCTCCGGCCGTCCCTTTTAATATATTTTCATAAGTTGTACAAACTCCGTATAGCATATGCATCAAATACTTTACGGCTTGAACGACAAAGTCCGGCGACGACGTAGCACATGCGTCTTCTACCATTATACAGTCATACCCAAGAAAGCTGGCGTCCTGCAATGTGGAAAAGACACAACGATCGATATTTACCCCCGCAAAGAGCAGAGTCGTAATTCCTTTCTTCCGAAGAACAGAGTCAAGTTCACTGTCCCAAAATCCGCTCAATCGGTGCTTGTAAATTGTCAAATCCTCATCGCCAACAGTCAAGTCATCTATAGTCTGCGATCCCCAATCTCCCTTCACTAAAATTCGCCCTCTACCGTTTGCCGACTCGTCACCATATCCCGGTGGCTTGCTACCGTAGCTCGTGCCCCTTTCCACCACGCCGTGCGGAATATTAGCGCAGTCTGGTCGAATCCCCCAGTTCAGCCAAATAATGGGAACCTGGAGCCTTCGAAGCAGGTTCGTCAAGCGATCCACCACGGGAACAGCACCTAACAAAGGACTTGCATCAATTCCCTTAGCCGGAAACCATCCTTCATGGTGTAGAAAGTCGTTTTGCATATCAACCACTATTAATGCCGATCGCGACAAGTCAAATTCCACGGTCTTTGGACTGGCGGCGACTCTAAGAATTCGTGGAACGGTCGTGGGTCGAAGAAAACTAATGGGCTCCTCTTCAATTTCAGACATCTTATATTTCGTCCAAGAATTGCATCTAAATTATATATAGGATATATGCTGAACACAAGAGAACCGATACCGGAATATGCAAAATTGATGCTTCCTGAAGCGGAAATACTCACGAGCCGCGCCGATTGTATCATTAACAGTAGACTAACCCTCACCCTGTATCTATGCTCAGCAACGAACCCTGTCGATACAGGTTAGGGTTAGACTGGGATACCATCGATAACGTAGGGTATGGGTATTTGGGCCGTATGGGTATTTGGGCCATCGACCTGCCACTCTTCAACTTCACGTCTTTTTTCCAGCAATGGGATATCGAAGAAGCAAAACAGCCTTAGATCGTGAAGAACAGATCCAAATGGCTCTGTTGGCTCTGAAAAATAATGAGTGTAGCGGTGTCAACGCTGCTGCTGCTCAATTTCATGTTAGTCGGTCTACCTTGCTACGACGCGTCTCTGGAGGCAAATCGCAATCTCAAGCAGCTGCAACTCGACAGAATCTCACAATCGCCGAGGAGAAGACTCTTGCACACTGGATCTCTCGATATGCCATTACGGGAAACCCGGTAACTCATGCGTTGGTTGTGGAGATGGCTGAAGAAGTTCGCGTTCGACGCGTGAGGCACGCGTCAGCGGACATGAACCATCGCCTTACATACAAGCCAATCGGCCACGAATGGATCTATCGCTTCTTGAATCGGTTCAAGACGGTTACTACGCGTCAAGAGTTGGCAAGGCATCGAGAGGCTACTCGTGAGAGAGTTGATCAGTGGTTTGGTGCAGTTGAAGCGCAGTTTTCGGAAAAGAACTATGAAGCTTGTAATGTATTCAACATGGATGAAACGGGTTACGGCATCGGAACAAGTCAATCGAACAAGGTCATTGTCGATACCTTCCAGAAAAGCCAGTCGAAAGTTGTTCCAGGGCGTCAGGAATGGATGACAACCATTGAATGCATTTCAGCCGATAACAAAGCTCTACCGCCTATGCTGATCTTCAAGGGTTTGCACATCAATACCAACTGGGTAGTGCCAGATATTCCGCCAAATTGGAAATTCTCTGCTAGCAAGAGTGGTTGGACATCTGATAGCCATGGGATGGCCTGGTTGACCCAGCTTTTTGAGCCAGAAACCCGTGAACGGGCTGGATCCAACCCCGTCTCTTGATTGCAGATGGTCATAGCAGCCACATTACGGCCCCATTCATCGCCTACTGCATGGAAAACAATATTGACCTTATGATCATTCCACCTCACTGCTCACATGTGCTGCAACCACTTGATATCTCAGTGTTTGGTCCATTGAAAGCAGCTCTTGGGAAAGAGACCGATGCCATTACCAGGCTAGGTATCGGCCGGATTAAGCACTATGAGTGGGTCCAGATGTACAAAAGGGCAAGGGATAAGGCAATTACAGAACGTAATATCCAGGGTGCGTGGAGAGGTGCTGGTTTGTTTCCATATAACCCTCAAAAGGTGGTACGCCATATTTCAGAACCTCCTCTAGCCATACAACAAATCCCACGAACACCTGAGAATCAAGGCGATCTCAATTGTTCCTTGTTGAAGAGCTCTCCCCCAGAAGGCACTGAGCTACGGCAATCGGTTCAAGTCTTGCGATCGATCTTGACTAGCCAGGAGAGGCTAACATCACCGGTCAAGCGATATATCAATCACCTGACTCATGTTGTTGAAGCCCAAAATACGGAGCTATCAATTATGCGCAAGCAACTGAGAGATAGCGCAGAGATAGTTCGGGCCCGTAAGGTTCGTTTGAGGGGCAAAAGGGTGCAACTAGAGAAGAAGTTCTTGTTTAGCACCGAGGAGATATTGCCGACGGCCTCGTGGACGCCCACGCAAAGGCAATTTTAAGGAAAGTGAGGAACAGATTGAAAGGGACGACACCGAATAAATATTTATAACTTGTAATTCTTCTTTAGAGGATTGGTTGCTTAAGTATAATGTTGTTGAAACTTCGAACGGTGGGTGTAGCCGGCCCAAATACCCATACCCTACGTTAAGGTTCTTGTGGGAATAATAATATGAGCCGCCCTCGAGTTCTGGAGACAAATAAGCCCAATAACACCAACTTATTCCAATTGTCGTGCTCCTTCTTAGTTTAACATGACTCCACGACACAATAAAGTAAGCTGAACGCAACAGGCTTTAAAAACTGGCTTCAGTGAGAGTTGCAGCGAATGCACTGCGCATTGAGAGCGTTAATCTAACACTGACGTGTTGTCGTTCTATCCAATCCTGACGCGCGGCGCATTTTAATCTCTGTTGGTGGGATCCACGTGACAAACTCTGCGCAAAAGTTCGGTTCCAAGCTTCTGCTCATTCCACCCTAGACACGGGCCAAATATTCGATCACCCTGCGTTGTTCGCCGACTATAAGCAATTTCGTCCATCCCGTATTCCAGTGCAGAATCGATCTCGATTGCTGGCAGATATTGGCTCCGCGGGGCGCGTGAGCTTCGACTCCGCGAATTTCTTCGTCGACGAAACATGGACATGGTGGAGGCGCAAACCAGTCTTTTGATCACATGCAATCTCAGTTCTCTTCGGTGTCGTAGCATGCATCAAATGACTTTGTGTCACAGCCATTGGGGGATGTGTTGAGGGTTGATTATATGGTTGTCATGTTTGCAAGGCAACCGTGAAGGATGAAGTGCGAGCTGTGGGATGTTGCCTTTGTTTTATCTCGTACTTATATGTTCTATGAACCAGAACATAAAAAGCCGCTAGTCCATCAGTCAAAAGTGTGTATCGGTGGCCTTGGGATCGGACTGGATTGGGACACGACTATGAATGGGGTTGAACGCTCGGACAAGGCAAACAAGAAAGAACTTGATTCATTCCAAAGGCCGGAAACACCAAAGACTACCGAGGAATGTATGCGCTAGATAGCATATGTGCAAAAGGGATTTATTAACGCCGTCATGGAACCAATCGATTTATGGCATGAACGCTTAAGCCACGTCTCCGCCGAATGCGTCAACAGCTTGAGGATATAGTCAATGAACCTAAAAAATCACGCCATGCATGGAATCCAAACAAGATATGAAAATGCAAGAGTGCATTCCTTTTCTAAAACAGGTATTATTCTATACAGATAACGACAAGAATAATACGTTAATGATTGCCGTTGAGGTTGGAGTCTCTCAGTAACATGAAAGTTTGCGAGCCGCAGTCTCTTGGTCCGTCTGCGCGTTGCATTGCCGATTGGGAATTGCGATATCCATAAACGAAGGTAGCCGGGGCCAGAAGCCAACTATAAGGTACTACGACTCAGTTAGTGATATCGACGGCGCAATTGAGCGGATTAGAAGAGAGTTCCGTGACCAGCTGACACAAAATCCGTATGGACCCCTCGTCAATGATTGCGTGACTTGGTTTCGTCGAGTGGAAAGCGTCGTGCTCCAGACTCTCACCTATTGCCGCGCAACTATTGGAAACAACATTGAACCAAAGGAATCATGACAAAAATGTCAGACGGCAGAGACATTAGAGTCTGGAAGCTCGAAGGAGCCGAAGACTGAGTGCTTGCTGTGCTGTGGAAGCGGCAGATGACCCTTATTTTGAAGGGAAAGGCTTCTACAAGTTCCTCGAGCGCAGTCCCGCCACGTAAGGGAAGGGCCCACAAGAACAACGGAAGGAGGAAGGATTTCAGGGTTTCAACATACCAACATCATATTGGGATATGATTGGTTACACCGATACAACCCTGGTATTGACTGGGTTCATGATAAGAAGATTGACTTGCGCAAAGCATGGATTAACCTGCTACAAACTGTACAACCCGAATTGAGCAACGTGCCGAAAGAATATCATGACCTGTTATCTTGAAACAAACTAATAAGCTGGCAGAATTGGCAATGGCTGTCGATCCTAGATTTAGACTCCGATTTGTCGCGGATGCCCATGAGAAGCAACGAATTAAGGTGGAATTTAGGAAATATCTTGACGAACATTACCCATCCGAAATGGTGTCTTGCACTATACCACTTAAAAGCCTACAAACTGTACGACCCGAATTTAGCAACGGGCCGAAATGGTTTTACGTTCTTACGTTACCATATCGCGAAAGAGCGTAAAACCGATCGAGTTATAGCCCCTACAGCTACTCAAGGAACCCGGAGCAACGGTACCAAAGTCATGGATTTATCCGTTATCGGACCCAGAAATTAAGACGCTCAAAGAGTACCTAGACGAATATTTGGCGAATGGTTTCATTCGACGATCGACATCACCGATCAGCTCACCAATGTTCTTTGTACCTTTCAGAGCTGCTCGACCGAATCCGAGGCGCCAAGATCTGACCTTCGAGGAGCCTATAACTTGCTCAGAATTGAGTCAACCACTCTGTGACCAGATGGTTCCAGTAGTCCACAGAGAGATCTGACAGCGATCCACTTGCATATTTTACGAGCAAGCATAACGATTTTCCGAGAATCTCGCGGATGGCGCGCCCCTGGGTCCTCCGTTCCATCGAGAAAGAGCTTTTTCTGCAAGTGGCAATCTTATTACAGTTCGCAGGACCCGCTTGGGCGACAAAACCATTGAGGCATGCATGTGCCTGAAGAGTTGGGATTGGTCAAGAAAACAGAATGATGCTATTTCAGACGAGGTTGAGGAGTCAGATGCAGAAGAAGCGGCCGCAATGATATTGAGTTGCTGAATTATTTAATTTTGTTTTGAATGTTTACTATAGTTGATAATAAATCTTGTGCTAAGTTAGGGATCGGCACGGATAATATCCAGGCCAAATTTTCCTTATCCATATCCGTATTCGTATCCAGGTAAAATATCCGTGTCCGTATCCGTGTCCGTATCCAGAAATATTGGCTTTATCCATATCCGTATGCGTAGTATCCATGGATAGATCACGCGATTATAAGCCTTTGTTCAGTCGTGAGCGCAATCGTACGATAATACTGTATGACTACTTATAGGTCTTTGTTCTAATGTGGGTCTATTATCTATATTAACATCATAGGAAGAAATAAGGAAAGAAAACCAAAAGCAGGAACAGTTCAGGATAAAGAAGAAGTAGCGCGCCTTAGCACGAAAGCAAAAAACAATTGCAACAGCCAATGTTCAACATCCCTGAGACTTGCGCCGACTGTGACCTCAATACTACTTATCCGAACTATCATACGAATTCTTTAGTAATGTTTTCTGGAAAGAATAGCGGAGAATGATCTCATCTGCCCGATACACGACGGGGAGGAGGAGAAGCCACCTCTGACAAATGTACTCTAACAACTGGACGATGGAGAGAACAAAAGCTAAGTCGACCGACTAGGCCACTACTTGAGATACAACGTGAAAAAAGACCAAACTCCGACAGTGTGCTCTAACGGAGAGGGACAAAATACTAACCGAAAGGCGACAAGACAGCAGGGATAGTGGACTATGTGTGCATTTCGGATATCTGCGGCTGAGGTAAATGGAACGAACCTAGTCTAAACTGTCAACACCGCATTATTTTTGTGCAGCTGGGAAGGAAATTTTCTTGCATCTCGGCGGGGCCCTCACACTATACTTACCACTGCTGTCAGGGCGCGGGAGCGAATAATACGATACCAAGTGTTTGCACATATACCTGGAATTGAAGATGAACGAAGGACAGCTACAGATCCACTGACGTTTATCGGCGTGATAGAGATTGTTTCGGTCATCTATAACGCTCTCATCAATAGCGTCTGCAAACTGTCGCCATAAAGTGACGAAATCCTCGTACAGACTTGGCTTCACACGTCCAGCTTCAACCTGAAGATACAGGTGGATGCGAGACGGAACAAGACCAGTGCAGATGATGTAAGTTAATACATCAAGCCTTGGTTTGATCAGATGCGAAGCGTAGTCCTTTTTTAGGATTCGCCAATGGCTCTCCAATCGCATAGTAGTACGTGAAATTGGTATCGAATCAGACGATCCCGGCCTGCCACAAAGAGAGGCGATCTCCCACCGAGACCCAACATTTGCAAAACTTGGCCTGTACCAGTTGGCCCAGAAATAACGGAAGAGCCTAGGCTGGCCAATTGACTTGCAGTATTCAAGCATCTCTTTCACCGACGATGCATGAATGTCTTCATAACTTTCGTATACGAGATTCGCCGGCGCGCTGCTCTTGTCGACGACAACCTTCGGCAACAATAGGTGCCTGAGAAGATGACGCTTAATCATGCTGCGAAGGACTCGAGCCTGATCTGCTGTACACTTCTTTGTCTCTCGGCTTGCAAACATCCACTCGGATTCTTCCGTCAGAAAGTGCAGATAGGATGGGGAGAACGGTCGTGCGCGTCGAGGCTCTAACAGTGTCGGCTAAATCAAAACCTCTGCCTCGGGCTTTCCCTGTCAAATACTGATCGATGGCCCGCAAGCTGTGCCACAGACAGAGGTGATGATTATACCTACTGTTGTCCGTTCGGAACGCGATACTGGCCGCTGTCACTTCTACCCCGAACTGTGAGCTTAAAATCTAATAGATTATCCCTATGAATTTACTTGCGAAATCTTTGTCGGTGTGAACAGTATTAGGCGTCAAGCCTGCATTTTGCAATGCAGTGAACCACTGCGTCAGTCTGCGTCCCCTCTTGCCTTCTTCATGGAGACTACGCTGTGTCCAGTAGAAGGTATGATAGGGGAAGAGATACCAAGT
>NW_027117524.1:0-41418 GCF_038497645.1 Lipomyces chichibuensis
AACCCTGAAACCCTGAACCCTGAAACCCTGAACCCTGAAACCCTGAACCCTGAAACCCTGAACCCTGAACCCTGAAACCCTGAACCCTGAACCCTAAAACCCTGAAGCCAGATTTAGTTAGTCTTGCCCAGTCGCCGTCACAAAGCGGCATTTTCATCCACGATACTAAATTGCAGTATAAGTTCAATGGTGGTTAACCACCACCTACATTCATTATGCAATTTGGATGTATCTGAATACTGATAGAGGCTATCAAATTGAAGGAAGGATGCAGCCTCGGATCGAGCCAGTATTAATTTCAAAGTTGGATAATTCAAACCATAGTAATAAAGTAGAAACAGTATAGGATATCAAATTTCTACCGGATGAGGATATAATTAAACAAACTCCAGACAAATATCAACTTTACAAACTTCTAAAACTCTCCTGCCGCTGATCTACCTACTCCCACCTAGCATTTGGATCCAGTAGCGTCTTCATCTCCTGTACAACATCGTACGGCGGGTCGTCCTTCGCCACAAACATGTTATTCTCGAGCAATGCCTCATGGAATGCGACAGTCGCAATCGCCCGCCTCTTCTTCAACCTCTTCGCGTAGTCGTCGAACACATCCTTCGGAATTGTCGCAAACAGATATTTGGGGTGCACACCAATCACCTGACCACCCTTCTGGCCGAAGCCAAATGAGGTCAAAGAGAAGGCCTTGATGCCAGCCGTTTGAACATTCTGGTTCAGGAACGTGATATGATCGTACTGTTCAAACCCGGGATCCAAATTATCTAGATTTCGGTTTCCTGGCACGAGCCCCGTGCTCATGATCTGCAGGCAGCCATTGAGCATCCAGGAACTTGCAGGACCTTTCGGGTGCCCGGTGACGCTCTTCTGGAATACACCGAGAGTGCGACTTCCTTTGGTACGTCCGAGATGAGAAAGCTGGTTTTGGATAATAGAGCACTCGTTCTTCTCGTTCAGGACAGTTGAGGTTCCGTGGAAAGAAGCCACGGTCACATCGTCGACACTAAGACCCCAGGTTGCCAACGCTCCCTTGATGGGTGCGATCTCAGGGTGGTTACGCCAAAAGTGATTTCCAAAGGAGGCAAGCATATCTTGTTCCTGCATCTGGAATTTGAGATCAATCTGCTTGACCATATATGCTCGATATTCAGATGCATTGAAATGATTATCTTTGGCCATAAGATGCAGAATCGTGTCCTCAAGGTTACTGAGCTCCACCTCTCTGAAGTTGGTGATTTGCTGTCGTCGTATATCAATCTGTCGTCGACGATATTCGATATCAAGAAGTGGCGATGGGAACCCAGCTGTCGATTCTCTTGCATTTGACAGGACCCCCTTCCCCGGAGCGGGAACAGAGCGGCCGACCTTGTCACTGGAGATGCCTGTGAAGGCGATGACACCATATATAGGCAGTCCCATCTCAATGGCAAGCTTTGCCGTGCAAGCTATATGCAGACCAGCGCCGTGGGATTCCATGAAACCTTTCCTTGAAGAGGCTGCAGGACGTGACATCTCCTTCGGGTCCCGACCAGCCTCACGCTCCGTCTCGGCATTGCTAGTTGCTTTCATGTTCGAAAACTCCAAAGACGTGTATTCTGAGAACTCGTCAACGCTACCAACGAAACACATCTTTGCCTTGCCAGCAAGAATGAGATCGTAGGCTGTGTCAAGTGATTCCACAGAAGTTGCGCAGGCTCCAACGGATGTCTTGTTTGGTCCACTTGATGAGAGCAAGAGCATGTTCACCCAAGCTCCAACTGTGTTCAAAAATGTCTCTTGCAAGATATCATTCTGCACAGGCTTGTCTTCCAACCGATCCCGGTACATCTTTTCTGAGGAGTTTGTACCACCCAAACCGCTTCCAAAGCAATTGCCAAGTTCGGAGACATGGATGTACTTGTAGATCTCGTAAGGATCCGTGATACCCGCTGAAAGAAGGCCTTCGACAGTTGTTACAAGTGTATATAAGGTGACCGGATCGACCTGGTTGATAATATCGTCTGAAATGCCATACGTCCGTGGATCCCATCCTGTAGGAATCTGTGCCGCGACAGTTTGTCTGAACTTCACGGCCTTGGGAACATGTATCACTGCCCCCTTTTTCATGACGACACTGTAAGAGTCAGACTCCACGCCGGGGAATATTTCCACCTTGTTTCCGTGTTCTCTCTTAAAGCTGAGTGCAGCATCCTTAGATGTTTCGAATGGTGCAAGATCTTCTTGGACGACAATCTCTTGAGCCATTTGCTTCTTTTCAGGATTGTACTTGTCGAAAAGAGTTGGCTCAATTAGTCGAATGCCCGTATGCTCGCGAATATATGACTCGTAACGCCTTTTCACGTCAAATTCTTCAACGGGCTCTTTTGTCTTGACATCGATCCATCCGGCTGGTTTATTACCAGAGGCCTTGGAATATTTGATGAGGCCCATGATCCAAGCCATTTCGGTGCATCCTTCGAGCGAGAGTTCATCATAGGCTTCCATTTCCCAGCGAGTACGAGAATTTCCGCACGGTCCTAGCTCTGAAAAGCCTACAATCACAACAGTGTGTTCAAGCGAGACCATGGAATCCAATTGGGAGCGCAGCGGCTGAATCTCTGTTTCATAGTTTGGCAAGGTCGGAAATCCAAGCTCGATCTTCGCACGTTTTTTAATGGCATCCTGTTCATTTTTGGCTGACTTTGTCGCTTTCAGATCAGATCCGTTGTCAAGCGCTAATTCCGCTGCAACAGCTCTTCGGATCTCGCTCAGGCTTTTGATGTTATCCTGGATAGCGTTCAACTCACTCGGGAAATCTGGTACCTTATCCATACCACCGCTGAAGTCGGCGTACAGGGGTTCTTCTTGAGAAAACTCGACCAAGGGACGACTCAATAAGGCGAGAATGCAGAGAGCCATTTCTGGTCGGGAGAATGTTCTCACGCCAAGTTTTTCGACGCCCTCGGCCACTGTATCGTTCTGATGCATCAGACCAGTGCCGCGAGTCCAACCGATTGAAGTACCACAGATGGAGAGATAATCGCTCCAATCTTCAGAATGCCATTTTGCGAACAGACTTTCGAGTGCCATCTTCGACTCAGAGTATAGACCATCACCACCAAAGACACCATGGTTGGGTGACAGGGGAAGTATAGCATGGGTGGGCCGGGTTCGGTAGCCTGCAGCCTCCTTATGTCTCTTGATAGCTCCGAGAAGTCGAATAGTATTTGTCAGCATGATACGCTGTGCTATCTCACTCTTGGAGTCAATCTCGTCTATTTGTCGCCCTGTAACAGAAATTGCGGCGAATGGGATGACAACATCAAGATCCCAACCGAGGCCTTGTTTCTGGTTGTAGATATAATCAACCAGAGATTCGACATCCTGCTGGCTACCTTGGTTAAATGGAACCAAAACCAGTTTGGATCCTTTAGAGCCGTGAGCCTGGTAGATCTTCTGATACTTGAGAGCTGTCTTGGATGAAAAGCTATTGGTCGTAACAATGACTTGTGCACCACCAGCGAGAAGGCCTTTCAGAAGCTCTTCACCGATGGAGTTCGTTCCGGCTCCAGTTAGGAGAATCGTTTTATTGGCGAGTGAGAGACCTGTGCTTGAGATTTGATCGATAGCTTTGTTGTACAATGCGGTCGTTGCGGAATCGAATGTCCATTCTTTGTCATTCTTGCGTTTAATATGTGGCAGACGAGTCGGTTCACCCAAATGCTCCTTTGATCCGGCTTCAGACCTCGGGTGTTCAGAGTATGTGATATTGCCCAGCTCGTCGATAGTTGTTCGAGGGCCAAGGAAATTCGTGGAGGTCTTGAAAACCGGAATAGATCCAATTGACTGCGCAACAGTATTGAGAAGGAGTTGGTAGAAGGCCTTTGATTTGTCATCATGACATTGCGTCAACAGGTATCTGATTGACTCCACTAACGGTGGGCTTGATTTGTTGGCCAGCCTGTAAGTAATATCATCAATTCCCTCTTTGTCGACTTTTAATGTTCCGCGACTGATATCGTAGAAAGTAGCTGTGAGGTCTTGCAAGGCCCAAGTCCAGTAAGAGGAGTACTCTCGAAGCTTCTTGGCATCAAAGACCGGAGTGATACCACTAGCATACGCCTCACCATGTTCAGCTACCCACAAATCTAACTGTTTCTGAAGAGCCGACATGGCGCTTTCCGATTGCTCTGCAGACTTGCCATCAGCATGGAGATCAACATCCAGAAATTGAGCGTAGACTTTGAGCTGCTGTTCTGCCAGCTGCTCTTGTCTCCGAACAACAGCATCTATGGCTTCCGGATTGACATGGACGGCAGACTGCTGCTGCTGTGGTGCTTCTTCCAGTGCCAATCCAGCGGCTTGCGCATACTCCTTAACTAATGAATCCAGATAAGCATTGACTTCCTTTGGATCCCCAAGTCGGTTTTTAGGAGGCGAGGGAATTGCAGACAGAAGCACGGAATCTTGGCGGCCAACTTGAAAGCCCCAACGATCCTCAAGATATTTTCTGACCCTTGTCATGCTAAAATCTCCCGGCATCGACGCAGCAATAAGACGTTGTACTAGGGTATTTGTCTGCTTGCCAAGTCGTCTTTGAGCATTTGCGCTGTTAAGGGTTTCTCCCAGCTCGGTCAAACTGAGTTCCTCGGATCTTTCAGGTAGGTTGCCGAATTCACTAAGGAGGTCTCCGACAATCTCATTCTCCAAAGTTGAGCGACCTAAAACATTCAAATCAGTTTTATGTTACTGAAGTTTCATTCGATGGATTTCATACCTCCAACGAGCGCTTTGATATTACTGCTGAGCGAAATATCCTTGGTGGACTTCTTCAACTTTTGAGCAATAATAGTAAGAACTATATCTTCTGACTTCACTGGGACATCCTCAGCCGTTGCAATCGATCTGGCACCAGCTCCACTCGGTGCGGGCGAGGGAGCAGATGGCGCGGGCGCGGTTGCAGCAGGCTCTGGCGACGGAGCTGGAGCAGTAGGTTTTGCGTCGGTTTTAGCAGGTGCTTGTTTTGGCACCTCCACTGCCTCTCCATTTGCATAGTAGATGTCACTCTCAGTCTGTTTGATGCTTAAAAGCTGCCTTTGGATTGACAGGGCAGTGTCATGGTCTTGATATTTCGTTTGGATGGTTTGTTTAGCCAGTCCAGTGAGTGTGTTCGATGGCCCAATCTCGACGAATCGCTCGATCTTTTCTTCCCCCAAGAGGGCATCTTGTGTATCAATCCTTCACCATCCAACTGTCAGCATATTGGCTTCGGGTGAACAAAATCAATGTACGAGGTCAACATGATCGAGCACATGACATGACAGCATCTTTGAAGTGGTGGGAAAGAATGGGAAGCTTACCATTGTACAGGATATGCGAACTGATGACTGTCAGGAAAGAATATCTATTAGCTCTTGCTCCTATATGTTTTCCATCCTTGCTGTAGTCGATGTTTACAGCTTATCGTGTAGAGATCGCCCAGCCCAGCATTTAGGGCTAACTGCCAAATTGGGAATACTTGGAAGAAGGGTAGAAGACTTACGCCAAGAGCTCCAATACCAATGTGTGAGTGCGCGCTCTCTCTTCGTCTGAAACCGAAGTCATCTTGAGAGCGAAAGTGTGTCTGAAAGCAAGGCTGCGGTGCCCTTTGCGTCCGATGGGTGAATGAAGGATTCAGTAGGGATCGATAGGAAAAGTGGTCTGGAAAAAGGAGTTGTGCTCGGGTATAAAGTACCTCATGTAGTGGTTATCAAAAAGAGATAGTAAATGTCATCCTAGAATGTATTCCGGGCAGGTCAGCAATCAGGCCTTGGGGAGCAACGGCGAGATCGCAAGATATCATCGGATAAGCATTGGTTTATCACAAAATCCGTCAGCATACAGTGCTATCAAAATTACGGGTTTCAGCTTAGATCTTGAGAATGCCCAGGATAGTTACATGCGTGATTGCGGGCTAAGCTTACGCACGGTTAATTCGACGTGCTTGGCCCCTGGGTCAGCGCAAGTTTGTTTACTGAGTACAGTCAGCTAATCTGGCCCCTAGTTACTAATGAACTACAGAGGAACAGCGTTTAAGTATTGTTCGCTGCTACCTAGTAAGGGCATCCTCTCGTATGTCACAGCACTAACATCACAGCACGACACATACATGTACGAGTTAAATACACTATTTAATTCAGCTAATTCGAGATTTAGTAAGCTAATACCGGATGCAGCCGCTGTATGAACTAGTAATACGTACTGAACTACTAAACAATCTGCGTATCTATAAAAGTAAGCATTCTAGATGCGCTTACTGGGGGCCAAGCTAGATTGTGCCTTAGTTACATGCTGAATAAGCCCTTAATTAGGGAAAGCGGTAACAATCCGTTATCTTAAACATACCTGCAGGGCCGATTCTGCGACCAGCGGGCCGAAACCATATCCTCCGAGACCTGGCGATCTTCGTTGGTGGTGTTGAGCCTATTTTGTCTCGGTACCGGCTGCTTGGGTACAATTACGAGGCTCAACCAATGAGGTGTAAGCGCCATGGCATGACTGTACTGAGACTGGAGTGGCATCGTAGTAAGCCAAATCCCATGTAATTGCGAACATCGGAACAATGGATATCAACGTTATTGCTTGCCTTGGACCCCATGTAAGCTTAGTAGGGCCCTGCACGACACCCAGCGCTCGCTGTGCACTGCCATTGTAAGGACAAGATAGGGCAGAGCTAGATTCGGTTGTGTAGTTGTACAGCATCAAAAACCCTGTGGCATGCTTGAAAACAGAGGAAATAGAAAACTCGTTTTCTCCATGATTTAGACCCATCCGCCTTCCTGTATCGCAAATCACACTCTACATAGTGTGCCAAACCACACCTTACTCCGTCCACATCCTCCTGGTCTCACGGTCTTGTTTCACAAGAATCACCTGTTGACCAACTCTCTCCGCGGGTATCAGCCGTAGGCACAAGCAGACCATCATGCGCCTCAAGTGCACCTCTCCCACCACGGAGACTCTGGCGGCTCTCCGAGCCAGCTATGACATTCTCACACCCCCCTCAGATCTCTCCGTGGCAGATTCACCGGCAGAATCGTCCGACGAGGACGAAGAGAACCCCATTTCTACCTTGGTTCTCCCACTAGAGGACTCCAGCATAATCCCGGCGGACCTCTATAATTTGGCATCCGTGATGAGGGATCGATTTTTTCAACATATCGGCACGACGGCGGCCAGTGATGAGCTGTTACCTCAGGAGTCACTGGTAGAGCTTATCACAGACTTTCTGGACTTCAAATCAAAGCTTTTGCTTAATTGGCCAGGTGCCGATAGAACATCCAGGCAGAGGCTTCTTCGAGCTTTGCTCGACCATCTGGAGAGAAATGTCCTTACAGATGACATCCACACCATTGCGGCGATATCGTCCGACGACCCCGAGCGACCTGCTAAAATCATTCGATCATACTACTCTGCGTGCCATGCATCAGGTCGCCCCATAGCCCAGCGCCAGTCTGCACTGCTGGATTCCGTTTCGAGTGGTGACTCCAAGTTGTACGCCGTGCTCGGTGGTCAAGGAATCACTACTGCTTATCTGGATGAGCTGCGCGAAATCCATACAATGTATCACAGTTTCTTGGTAGATTATGTCGAGACAATGGGGGAGTTCTTGAAAACCCTTGCATCCCAGCCAGATGTGTCTCGATATTACCCAGAAGGCCTGGATATCATCAACTGGCTGCGAAACCCGGAAGCAACACCAGATGTAAGCTACCTTGCTTCATCCCGAGTCAGCTTCCCTATTATTGGCATACTCCAGCTCGCGCAATATATGGTCAGCCTGAAGGTTTTGGGTCAAAATCCCTCAACTTTCAATCCCAGTCTTAGCGGCATAGCTGGCCACTCTCAGGGGTTGGTCGTTGCTGCAGTGATCGCTGGCGCTGTCGGCTGGTCGTCTTTCATCGACTTGAGTCGTACAGCCGTGGAGATACTGTTTTCGATTGGTGTTGTCAGCCAGCAGATCTATCCTGAGACATCACCAGACCCAAAGATAGTCTCCGATTCTATCTCCAATGATGAAGGCACCCCTTCCTCTATGCTCAGCATTCGTGGCATCTCCGAAGCTCAAGTCCAGGAGCACGTGGATGTGTCCAACAAATCTCTACCCGAAGATAGAAAGATTTCGATTGCTCTAGCAAATGGGCTACGTAATTTCGTGGTTGCTGGACCTGCCACATCCTTGTGTGGGCTGAACGCGCGTTTGAGGCGGTTTAAAGTGTCCGCAGAAGTCGACCAGAACCGAATCCCATCAAAGGAGCGAAAATCGACTCTCACGAACCACTTTCTCCCTATAAGTGTGCCTTTCCACACCAACTATCTACTTCCTGCACTTCCGATCTTGAGAAAGCGTCTCGGCCATATTTTTCTACCCAGTAACAGTCTGCAAATTCCGGTATACGACACAAACACTGGCGAAGACCTTAGCGCCTTGGGTAGTGAGAATCTACTTGATAGGCTAGTATACCTGATCACTGTCGCCCCTGTTCGCTGGCTCAAGGCTTCAACCTGTGAATCAGCGTCTCATATCGTTGACTTTGGTCCTGGAGGCAGTTCTGGTATTGGCGTCGTTACTAGCCACAACAAGCAAGGAACGGGTGTTCGTGTTATGATGGCTGGCGCTTTAGCTGGAAAATCCTCCGAAGTCGGTTACAAGGCCGAACTTTTCAGTTGGAACAAAGCTTCCATTGTGGATAGCAAGAATTGGGCAAGAAGATTTAGCCCAAGACTGATTCGGGCGACCGATGGGCAAATTCACCTCGAGACCAGAATGAGCAAGCTTTTACACATGCCACCCATCATGGTTGCTGGCATGACGCCAACTACTGTATCCTGGACATTTGTTTCAGCTACCATCAATGCTGGATATCACATTGAGTTAGCTGGCGGAGGCTACCGTGACGAAGCCATGTTGACAACAGCCTTGAACAACATCGTGGCTACGATTCCACCTGGACGAGGAGTTTGCATCAACGTCATATATGTCGACCCCCGTGCAGTAGCATGGCAGATCCCACTTCTGGAGAAGCTCCATGCGGAAGGAATACCAATTGATGGTTTGACCATTGGCGCTGGAGTGCCTTCACTCGAGATTTCCCAAAGCTATATCAACGACCTTGGATTGAAATATATTGCATTCAAACCTGGTTCGGTCAAGTCAATCAAGCAGGTTATTAGCATTGCTAAAGCCAATCCCACCTTCCCCGTCATTTTGCAGTGGACTGGCGGCCGAGCCGGAGGCCATCACTCTTTCGAAGACTTCCACACGCCGATTTTGGAAGTCTATGGCCAGATCCGCGATTGCGAAAATATTATTCTCGTCGCTGGTAGTGGCTTTGGCTCAGCTGAGGATGCTTATCCATACTTCACTGGAGCATGGTCCAAGGCTTTCGGTTATCCCCCCATGCCCTTTGATGGTGTGTTACTTGGAAGTCGCATGATGACGGCAAAGGAAGCCTCCACCAGTGTGGGGTCCAAGAAGAAGATCGTTGAGACTGACGGTCTTCCTGATGGCCAATGGGAGAAAACATTCAAAGGCGCAGCTGGAGGTGTGATTACTGTCATCTCAGAGATGGGAGAGCCAATGCACGTTCTAGCAACTCGCGGTATGAGGTTCTGGGCTGAAATGGACACTATCTTCAAGATGCCCAAGGATCAGATGGTTGCTACGCTACAGAAGAGAAGCAGCTACATCATCAAAAAGCTCAACGACGACTTCCAAAAAGTTTGGTTCGGCAAGAACACGGCTGAGGAAGCTGTGCTACTGAAGGAGATGACTTATCACGAAGTAGTTGCCCGAATGGTCGAGCTGATGTATATCAGTGCAAGGGGTGTATGGATCGATAAGTCATTGAAGACCCTTACAGGTGACTTCATTCGTCGCGTTGAGGAAAGATTCGCAACGAGCAGCGGCAGTGGATTCGTTCTTTCGGATTATGCCGACCTCGATGCTCCTCAAGTGGTGCTGGACACCCTTGTCAAAACCTACCCCGATATCAGTGATGATATCATTACTCCTTTGGATGTTCAGTTCTTCTTGTCGCTCTGTCTGCGTCCAGGCAAGAAACCAGTTCCTTTTGTTCCGGTCCTCGATGAAAACTTGTTATTCTATTTCAAGAAAGATTCGCTGTGGCAGTCTGAGAACCTTTGGGCGGTTGTTGGTAATGATGCAGATCGTACACAAATCTTGCACGGACCGGTAGCAGCTCAACATTCGAAGACCTACGACGAACCTGTCCAGGACATCCTCGACGGCATCAAGAATGGGCTGGTTTCTTCATTGCTCAAAGAAGCTTACAATGGAGAGATCAGGAATCTTCCCGTTCAGAAGGCTCCATTGGAAATAACGCCCCAAGCTCATTGGTCTGACTCCGAACGCAATGTGTCTATCACCGAGTCTTCAGAGTCAGTCGTCTACGCAATCTCTTCGGCGCGTGATGATTTACCCTCGCCAAGTTCGTGGTATAGAATGATCGCAGGTGACCAATACACATGGCGTTATGCGCTCCTCAGTTCAGAAACTGTCATTTCCGGCAACAAGCGGTTACCAAACCCTATTCGCAAAATCTGCACGCCTTCCGGTGACCTTCGTGTAACTGTTGAAAACCATACCGAGCCATCGAAAATGGTTATCACCATCCAAGCTGCATCAGATACGGAGAACCCCGATACTGTTGTGAAGATCAGGTTGCAGGGATCCCGCATAGTTGCTGATTGCATATTGAGTCCAACAACTACTCATGTATCGCCAACCTTGCGATTGGCGTTCTCATACCACCCGGATGCGGTGTACGCGCCGATACGGGAGAACTCAGATGGCTTACTCGATGAGGTTTCAGAATTCTACAGAAAACTTTGGTTTGGCGATGAGCAACTCGACTTTGATGCGCAGCCTACCCAAGATTTCTCGGGAGAAACAATGACCATTACTCGGGAGGCAATCAGCTCTTTTCTCCAAGCCACCGGCAGTAGTTGCGAGACATACCGTAGCCGCGCAAATCAGGAACTGCCTGCACCTTTGGACTTTGGCATTGTTATTGCTTGGAAAGCTCTCCTGAAACCAATCTTTTTGAGAAAGATTGGTGGCAATATTCTCAAGCTTGTACATCTCTCCAACAAGTTCAAGCGTGTGGATGGAGCAGCTTCTTTAAGCGCTGGCGACAAAGTGTCGACTTCTTCCCGCATCACAGCGGTTCGCATTCAGGATGCAGGAAAAGTGGTTGAGGTACTTGCGGTCATTACCAAGGATGGAAGTCCTGTGATGGAAGTTGTCTCGCAATTCATGTATCGCGGAAAATACACTGACTTCGAAACAACTTTTGAACGAAAAGTTGAAGTCCCGATGCAGGTCCATTTGGGTTCACGAAAGGACGTCGCAATCCTCAAATCCAAGCCTTGGTTCCAATTAACCAACCCCGACTCCGAATTGTTGGACAGGACCTTCATTTTCCGTCTCGAAACTACGCAAGTGAAGTCTACCGCTACTGCTGGCACCGTTTTGGTGGTTGGCACTGTTTCTGAGAAGCACGCTACAGATGGTGAACGCTCAGTAGCTTCAATCAACTATACTACTGCGCTCTCCTCCGTCAATCCCATTTTGCGCTATCTCAACACGCATGGTAGCGGAGTCGAAGGTCCTGTTTTGCTCGAAAATGCAATTCCAGTTCATGGTGCCAGTGGAATTCCACTCAAGAGGCCGATGTCTAGCGCTGCTTATGCAAAGGTCTCCGGGGATTACAATCCTATCCACGTGTCGAACACCTTTGCATTGCTCGCCAACTTACCAGGCTCGATTGTTCATGGCATGCATACAAGCTCTGCCATTGGATCATTGCTTGAAACTTGGACTGCCAAAGGTCGCGTGGGCGCAGTGCGCAGTTTTGAAGCTTCTTTTGTCGGTATGGTTCTTCCGGATGATCTGATAGATGTCGAGTTTTGGCATACGGCTATGATGAAGGGCCGCAAAGTGATCAAGATTACAGCCAAGAAGACAGACAGTGGTGAGATGGTGTTGAAGGGCGAAGCCGAGGTGGAGGAACAGAGATCTGTCTACCTGTTCACCGGCCAGGGTTCACAGGAACCCAACATGGGCATGGACCTTTATGCAAGCAGCCCAATTGCTCGATCTGTGTGGGATATTGCCGATAAGTTTTACTTGAAGACTTATGGTTCGTTATCCTTTCCTGTATACGTTACCCAGTTATTAATTCTTTTTCTAGGTTTTGAGATCACAAAGATCGTCAGAGACAATCCCAAGGAGATGACTATTCATTTTGGAGGGGTCAATGGCAGACGTATTCGCCAGAACTACCTTTCATTGACTCTGCAAACTACTGGTGATGACGGTCAGCCAATCTTGGAGAAAGTCTTCAAGGACATCAACGAGGACTCGGAGTCCTACACTTTCAAGTCGCCCAAGGGTCTTCTCCATGCAACGCAGTTCACGCAAGCGGCTATTACCCTGGTAGAACTCGCACGGTACAAGGACATGGAAGCCCGAGGTCTTATTTCGGAGAATTACAACTTTGCGGGCCACTCCCTTGGAGAGTATCCAGCCCTAGCATCATTCGCACAAATAATGTCGATTGAGCAGTTAGTCGCAATTTGTTTCTACCGTGGTATGGCGATGCAAGTTGCCGTCAAACGTGACGAGCAAGGCGCTTCAGACTACTCCTTGTGTGCTGTCAACCCGAGTCGAGTTTCAAAGACTTTCAACGAAAAGATGTTGCGCTTCATTACCAAGACCATTTCGCAACAAACTGGGTGGCTTCTGGAGATTGTGAATTTCAACATCTCAAACAGACAATATGTCTGTGCAGGAGAACTCATAGCACTCGATTGTCTTACGAAACTACTTGACCGCATCGCAAAGGGCCTGAATGTCGACTGGATCAATCGACCTGGAAGTGGATTAGATGGTAAGACTGTGTTCTTATCAACTGTCCGTTCCATCATACAAGAGGCACAAGCAAAGAAAACACGCGTCGAATTGAAACGAGGTACGGGTATTACACCTCTGGAAGGCATTGACGTGCCATTCCACTCGACTCTCCTTCGTCCAGGTGTTGCCACATTCCGTGACTTTTTGACGTCAAAGATTGATCCGTCAAATATCGATGCGAAAAAGCTCGTTAATAAATGGGTCCCTAATCTCACAGGGAAGCCATTTAGGAATGACCGGAAGTATTTTGAATATGTCTACAATCTTACAGGGTCTGTGCCTCTTCAGAAGCTGTTGGGAGAATGGAGGGAATAGATTTGGTTGTGTAGATTATTAGATAATGCATATAGATTGAAACAAGGTTCATTTATTCTTTGATTACTTCATTCTCCTTTGTAACTATCGCGAATCCTTCAAATATTGAACAAACTTGGATGAAAAGGTCGAGAACTCCGCATCCCTCTGGGGCTCGCGTGATGCACATGATGCAAATACATTAGGATATGTGCCTGAGGCTTTTATCTCCTGGATTTCAGAATCTGCAGCACACTGCTTTGTTGCCTTAGGCAGTGCTGTAGACTGCTTATCACGTGCAAATTCATTCACATGCTTATAATCTCGGCCCGTAAATATTCCGAATGCTCATTTTCCTCATCCCAAATCTCAACATGTGCCACGTACCAATCTATCAGAGCTTACGAACATGCCCCCATACAAACTGCGCCACGCTCACGTACATACTATGCTAAGGGATCGGCACGGATACACGGATAACGGATATATCCGCGATATCCGTCAAAAATGCGGATACGGATAGACATTAGGCGGATACGGATACGGATACGGATAAATCAATCTTGATTAGTCATATCCGTGGGATATCCGTGGATATCCTTTTACTATAAATTAAAATTACTCATAAAGCACATAAATGAAGATAGTTGCTCATAATGAGCAACTAAGTTTACGCAGTAGTTTACGCAGTAGTTTTTCGAAGAACGTAGTGGTCCAGCATTCGTAGCTCAGCTTCTGAGCCGCTGTATCGAGTGACCGGATCCGCGCAAGGGATATTGGTGGTAGATATAGACTTAATATTCGCTCCCCCTTACCTATCGATGTGGTCACAAATTGGTCTCGGTTGTGGATTTCTATTGCCTGCACCTTACCTATCGCACTTGGTCCAAAAGTGGACCTTGCATATGCATTGCCCTTGCGTTCTGTTCCAGTGTTCCTTTCTCGGCTTTGATTCGTCATTGGTTGGATCCCAATGATTGGTTGAACTGCTTGAAAATAAGCTAGAATAAGTAGTAATTCCGATGTTCAGGATCTCGAGCGATGTAAAATTACTTCCTTCTACAGTATAGAGAATGAGAAGTCCGTAATATATAAGACGGCGAAAGGCCGAAATTTATATGGATCAAAAACATTGTCGTTTCCAAAGAAATATGGACTCAAGTTCTGAATCTCAGAATACACCACGCCCACCAAGAGCGAAGCGTCTTGATTATCATGCGCTGAATACCGGCACAGATAGTGATGGTGACTCTGACGAAGGCTCACGATCCCGTTCACGGCGTCGCCTTGAAGTGAGTGAGACAAGTACCACCATTTCGGATGACATTATATTCCCTGATGAATCGGCGTCCGCAGTACTAGCAAGCGATGCTGACAGGGATCCATCGCTTTCGCCAGTCATTCAAAGAAAGCCCATACAACCAAAGGCATGGGTCTGGCAGCACTTCCATACTACCGAGCTAGAAACCACATATATCTACAAGGCAACTAACAAGGAACGCCCGGACAAGCTAATTGTCTGCAGTCGCTGCTCGTGGTCTACTACGGAGGCAGTTCTTCAAGGGTCATCGGAAAATCTGAGCACACATCTCTCATCAAGGCACGGGATACGGAAGTCTGGCGCACCCGCTCCTACAGCTTCAAGCGATATCACGACATTTCTCAATAGGCCTAGTAGGTCAGTTGCAGAGCGACTAGAGGACAACATATTGCAGTGGATAGTTGAAGAATCAGAACCTTTTACGAGCGTGGATGCTCCGTCATTTAAACGAATATTCCATGATCTGCCAGGCATCGAATTACCTCTCAAATCCGCAAGCACGGTAAAGCGCCGGCTCGTTGCAAGGCTCGCAGAGAGTCGAGAAAATCTTAAGCGTGAATTAGAATCAACCTGTGTCACCATCGGATTGTCGCTTGATGTATGGACCAGCAAAAATAATCTCTCCATCCTTGGTGACGTGGGACATTGGCTGACACCGGAATTCGTTTATAAGGAACGTGTTCTGGAGTTCAAAGAGCTAGATGGACCTCATAGTGGAGAGAACATGGCAATGGTTGTCGGCGACCTTCTGGACGAGCTTAACCTCAACTCCAAAGTGTTAACGATAACAGGAGACAATGCGTCAAACAACGAGGCTATGATTTCCGAATTATACGAAAACCTACTGACAAAAGTCTCCACTGCTGAGGATCCATCTGGCAATAATGAGCGACGGGTAATGCGGTTCGAGGGATCATCGAGCTACATTAGATGCATCGCGCATGTACTCAATCTGATAGTAGGCGACATCCTGCATTGAAGGCAGGAGATATCCAAAGCGCAAATCGTGCCTGTGATGATCTCAGAGCCAATAAGGACCTTGATCCTGACCTGTCTCCTCTGGCTAGATTACGCATAATTGTCCTTTGGATAGACCGAAGTTCGCAACGACGTAACCGATGGAGGAAGCTATGCCATGTGAGGAGCTTCCCGAGAAAATAATTCCATACGATGTAGGCACACGGTGGAACTCAACATATCAGATGTTGAAGGAAAGTCTGGAATCGCGCAAACAGATCCAGCGTTTCATGGTAGTTGAAGCCATGGGTATTCCATTGTTCACAGCGAAAGATTGGGATCAACTTCGACAATTGAAGGATATACTCGCGAAATTTGACGAGTTTACGCGGCTTGTCTCGAAATCTGGGCCTCAGCTGAGTCTGTCGATAGCCTTGTACTATGAGCTAGAAGAGCTCTTCCAAGATGCGAAGAATCGCGACGGACTATTCAAAGACACTGACCTTAATCTCGTAAGAGCTGTTGAGGCAGGATTAAAAAAGTACGAAAAGTACTTTGGATTCGTTGACGAAATCGATGTTTACTATATCGCAATGATTTTGGACCCTCGATTTAAGTGCGAACTCTTGAAACAGGAGCTTAAGAGTAAAGCGGACGCCTCTTTCCTCATCTCTCAAATGAGAGAGCTTCTCCATAAGCTCTATCTCCAGGAGCACAATCTGACGCCGCAGCAATCCTTTGCTCAACTTTCGGACCATCGCACCACCTCGACAGAATTGCGCCTGTTACGAAAAATACAGGCGCAGTCAAGGTATGTGTCCGACATCGATCGGTACTTTGACGATGCTGTCATTAGTGTCGCAAATACTGATGGTAACGAAAACTGGCTGTTTGAGTGGTGGAACACTCATAAAGAGGAATATCCCCAAATGGCGAGAGCTGCTCGCGATTTCCTCCCCCTCCCCGCTTCTGAAGTTGCCTGTGAGCGGTTGTTCAGCCAGGGAAGAGACTTGCTTGGATTGCGACGACACAGAATGAGTGGGGAGACTATGAGGCTTTTGACGCTGCTAAAGAGCTCATATATGTCGGAATAGTCCGTTTGTATTTTTTTTGTGTTCTTTTTATAAAAGTTAATAATTATTGTGTCCCTGCTTTAATTATTTTTTATCCATTTTTTTATTTTTTATGTCTTATTTTTATTTAGATGCTTGTTCCATATTTCGTACTTGTTTCATATTTCGTATTTAATTACAACTTAGAATAGTAAATTTTAATTCTGGTCATCCAGATAAGACAGTCCATCAGAGCAATCGTAGAATCGGGCACTAAATATGGAAACCGTATCAATAACAACAGCTTATTTGCTTGCATGTAAGCTCATACCGGCTCAGTTGCAGTGCAATGTGACCTGGGTTAATACTTATGGATGGCCCTGATCGATCTTAAGGATTATACGACAGTCTTATACACTAGTAACTTCCAAAACAAAGAGTTTTACCCAGTTGCACGGTATATACCATATTAGTGATGGTGTATAACTTTATTAGGAATGGCGAGAATATCCGTGGATATCCATGGATATCGCGGATACGGATACGGAAAAAGCCCATTTCTTACGGATACGGATACGGATACGGATACGGATACGGATACGGGTTCATAACTGTATGTTGCCTGGATACGGATACGCATACGGATAACGAAAAATCCTTGTCCGTAACTTACTGTCTCCGTAGTTGACGGGCTGATAATCAAACCACTTGACAGGCGCAATCAAGCTCATGTACGGGCCAGATAGTGGGTCAATTGGCGATCCAGTAATTGTAACACGCTAGGCCAGTAAGCAAGCCCTACACGAAGAATGTTAGACTACACACTCTGATTGGCTATATAAACCTTTATTGATTGTATAAAACATTCAATTTTTAGACTGCAGCGAGGGCAGACGTTTGACGAGGACTTGTTATCTTTAGAAACAGACGTTCTGGAACAATAACGGTAACAGCTTCTGATGAGATCTAATTGGCCCGATAAGCTTAGTCAGAACTCTTACAGTGGTTTAAGTAACTTTCGCTCCAAGCTCCGTATTCAACTTTAACTTTAACTTAATACTAATAGATAGGCTGACTAACTTGCTAATCATGCCGTTTCAGACTATCAGTGAACTATATTCTATCAGCAATTGACCTATGACTGTTCCTGTCATGTAGAACGTGTCTAATGCGCTCCCTTGGGGGCCAAGGGGCGAATCTCTTAGTATGCATTAGTGTAGATTAATATCTAGGGCTGGATATTAGTCAGACTTGCACTTACTAACATAGTTGGATACTAAGATTTTCATTATTTGCGAATGATGGTAGGGAATGATTGCTTGGTGTGGGCGTTGCCTGTCTGAATGCGCAGCTGCTATACAAAGAGGAAAGCCGTCGGGGAGTTACAGAGAAGATAATCGCAAGCATCCTAAAGGCTAAGTGGGCGGGATCACTAAGGTGGCGACGTTTTTGGACTAGCTGAAAGAATCGGAGACACCACACCACTCCGATTCCGACGGAGACATGGCTGCTGTACAAGGGGGTAATAATTAATAAATATAGAGCTTGCGTCGGTATTTTTCTTTTAGAAAGTTTATTGCTGAAACTATTTTCTCATCAGTGCCTAGGTAGTCGACACACAGACTGCTGGATCTGAATTTCACACGTTATCCTACACAGCGCCGAAATGCCGGAGTCCAACACCTCGATCGATGTCGAGGGCTCTCTGAGCAATGAGCCCAAGCGGCTGGAAGAAGGAGTTGTAGACAGCGAGAAAACTGAGGAAGATGTAGTAGCTCCAGCTGCTCCTCCAGCGGCGCCCGCTGGCCCGCAGCCTCTGCCTGCCATTCAGTTGTGGACAATTGTTGCTGCGGTTTCGCTGGCTGGTTTCATCTACTCCATGGACGTGGCCATTATTACGACTGTGAGTACTCTTGGTTTCTAGAAGTGGAAAATGCATGCGACTAACTGCTCGAAAGGCTATTCCCGCCATTACCACGCATTTCAAGACTATCAAGGATATCGGTTGGTACGGAAGTGCGTACCTGATTACCTTGTAAGGTCCACTCTCTAAACATTAGGGCATTTCGGCAAGCTAACAGGTGGTGGTCAGATGTTCCTGTGCACCCATCATGGGCAAGATTCTACAAAACTACTATTCGAAGGTACCGTAACCCTGGAGTCATCACACCAGATAAATCGAGCTAATCCGTACTTTCAGTACGTCTTCTTCGTATTTGTCGTTGTCTTCGAGGTCGGCTCCCTTGTCTGCGCATTGGCACCAACGTCAACTGCATTCATCATCGGCCGAGCTATTGCTGGTATCGGTGGTGCCGGTCTGTTCAACGGTGGATTGGCCATCGTCGCTGCTTCCTCCACCAAAGAGCAACGTCCTGGTAAGACCTACAGATTAAACGATACAGGCGTGAGTAATCGACTAATTCATTGCAACTTAACAGGTCTCGTTGCTCTCGTGTACGCATTTTCCCTACTTGGATCAGTCATCGGCCCCATCATCGGAGGAGTGTTCACGGAGGAGGTTACCTGGAGATGGTGTATGTCCAATCGACATACCTACTATAGAGAGTTGCAACTAAGATTCATGCAGGCTTCTACATCAACCTCCCTCTTGGTGGTGTCACACTCGGCGCCATCATGCTCATCCGCGTCCCCGACATCCGCGACAAAACCAAATTCGCCAAAACCTTCCTTGGAGCCATGAACCGCCTTGACCCTGTCGGATTCGGCCTCTTTGCGCCAACGTGCATTATGCTTTTGATGGCTCTGCAGTGGGGTGGTACTACATATGCCTGGGGCTCATCCACCATCATTGGCCTCTTCGTCGGATTCGGCGTCACCCTCATTGTCTTTTGCGTTTGGGAACGACGACGCGGAGATTCGGCTATGATTCCCGGATCTATTATGAGCCAGAGCGTTGTTTGGTCTTCGTGCGTTATCAACATGACTCAGTTCGCCTCTCTCTGGATCTTTTCGTACTACTTGCCTGTATGGTTCCAGACTGTCAGGGGCTTCTCTCCAATCACCAGCGGTGCCTACTACATGGCCACTGCCGCACCGATTATTGTCATTACGATGACCACTGGATTTATCGGTAAGCCTAACGACTCCATTCCCTTTTGACACAAATCGCTAATACGCATGCTCTGTTTAGCCAAGAAACCAAACACCTCTCTGTTCATGCTAGTCGGAAACTCGATCGCAGCCGTCGGTGCAGGTCTAATCACCACCTTCACCCCAACCTCTTCGACCGGAGTCTGGGTTGGCTACCAGGTCCTATCCGGTTTCGGCCGTGGTATCACCCAACAACAACCCATTCTCGCCGTGCAGCAGAGTCTTGAGCCCACCAAGATCCCCGTCGGTGTCGCCATGGTTCTCTTCGGACAATTCTTTGGCGGAGGTGTATTCCTTGCCCTCGCAGACACAGATCTCTCCAGCTCTTTGTTGGCTGCACTTCCCGTCGATGCTCCCGGCGCCAATGTCACCGCGATCATTGACGCGGGTGCATCCGGTGTGCGAGATGTTGTCACTGCTGAGCAGCTCCCTGGTGTCATTCAGGCTTATAACAGGGCCATTGACAACACCTTTGTAAGTCTGCTATTCCCCGTTGACCGGAAGTTTGGGTTACTAACAGCTCATACAGTATTTGGGTACCGCTACATCTGCCTTCGCTGCCATAGTCGCTCTGTACATGTGCTTTGAGCATTTCAGAGCTTCCAAGCGCACTAAGCAGGCCGAGAGTGAATAGGCGCGTTCAGGTTCGAATAGGTTCGAGTTTCTTTGACAAGACACAGATCGGATACACCGAAGCAGACTGACTTATATATGTAAGCCGGAGTTAGTAAGCCGCATTTTTTTAATAACGATGTTACTCTTTTTTTTGTTGATGTAAAATTAAATACCAGACAGATAGAGAGCATAGCAAGAACAGATAGATTGCATTTCGTTATATTGATATTCATACCCTCCTTCCTTGTATGCTTAGTTTTCTGTGATTCAGGCTTTCCAGCTGCCAATAGACATAGAACGGAAGCCTTGAAGCTTTCATTCCTGTATCAAATCCAAATATCCAACCGTTTCATGGCGTTGAGTTCGATTTGAAGCAGTAACGAGTTTCACGCGGCAAGACTTGCTGTGTTCTGCTTCTTTTGTCGTCGTTTTTCCGTCGGAGGGTTGATTTCTGGGCTGTGAGCACGTGTTGGAGGGCTTCGGATTTTTGGAATGTTGTCTCGCTGTGTGTCTGGTGGTTTCTGGCTGCTGCCGAGAATGCCTTTGCGCGTCTTTAGGACGTTTGTAAGAGAGTGACCCTGGTTTTCGATTCTCTCGTCCCTTCTTGGGATATCCGTTTCTTGGGCCTCATTATTTCCAAATTCGTTCCAGTTCTTGTTTGCCGGAATGTTGATCTTCATGTTCTGTCTTCCGGCAGCGCGCTCTGCTTTCCCGTTTGAACTTGGTGCAAACTCATTCTTTCCGAGAGAATTCTTAGCATCCTCGTTCTGCTGCCATTCCAGCCAGGATGGTTTTCGGTCACATTCGACATGGTGCAGATACTGGTTCACTCTTTCAACTCCAGAAGCATTCGAGTCATACCGTTTCATTCGCGGTCTTCCTTGTGATGCCATATTGGTAGATTTTGGTGGCATCCCCTCAATCCGTATTTGGATTAGGGCTTCAAAATTACCATATCTCGTAATAATCAAAACGTATGGTACGCTGATACAGTAGCGGCTGAGAAAAGCGGCCTCTCTTTCAGCCTTCAAGAAGTAACCGCTTTGGGCAAGCCACGATACCTACGTACTTCTAATCTTCTAAAGTTCTAATCAGTGCTGCACAGTCAGATGGTACTAGCGTAGTACAGATTGTACGCAGTAATAAATGCCCGACGGCCCACAGCCCCCGTTTAAGCTTTACAGAGCCACAAAACGAGGTGATCAGCATACTAAGCTCTTGTAAAGAATAATTCGCCCCATACACAAACATCCTAACGGCCATGTTCTCTCCGAAGCTGTTGTAATCGCCATACCGCTGTTCGCTGTACTTTACAATACGAATAATACCGGCTAGTACTCTGAGTACACAATGTGTTCGATAGATAAACACCCCGTCATACTAGCATGATGTTAAAGTCCCAGCCGAGCCATTTTTCGTCCACCGCCTTTTGTCAGCGGCCATTTGAAGCGGAATTCGAACAGAACAGAACGGCCTTCGTGACGGCCTATTCCACACCACACCACAATGGCGGCGCTGTCTGATTTTTCGCGCGTGAACGACATCGTCTTCGTCCGGTCTCCCGCCAGTGAGGACCGGACACTTTCGGCTGAAGGATCGCTTTCTTCGCGGTCTAGCAAGACGACTCTGGCTGGTGGTGGTGCTACGCCGGAGACGATATTGTTGCTCTCCTGGGGCGATGCGGCTGCTCGTCACATTGAGAAGTATACCAGCATGTACACTAAACTGTACCCCGGAGCCAAGATCATTCTTGTCCGGGGCGGCGTGGCAGATTTCTTGTATCGCTCGGATCAGGCTCAGCGCAAACTGGTCGAGCCGGCGGTCAAGATGTTGAGTGAATCGGCTGATGAAAGTACTCTGCTTGTACATGTCATGTCGAACGCCGGGTCAAAGACATGGTCCACAATCAACAGGTTGTACCGAGAATCCACTGGGCGCCCCCTCTCCAACGCCGTGACGATTATGGACAGCGCCCCCGGCCGCTGGCGGTTTAGGCAGACATGGACAGCTTTGTCGCGGAGTTTGCCGCGTGCGTTTTTACCTAGGATGGCTCTGAGCTTTGTTTTTGGCATGATTTTGTCCGTGATTCAACTCAAAGACTTCCTGACCCCAGGCCTCGATATATTAGATGCGGTGAGGGAGCAGATGAACGACGCTACAGCAGCAGGGAAGGGCGCACGGAGATGCTACATTTATTCTGATGCAGACGACATCATTGGAACGGGAGACGTGGAGGAGCATGCGAAGGAAGCTCAGCAGAAGGGTTGGGCAGTGGAACTCGTCAAGTTCCAGGGCAGCACACACGTTGGACATTACAAACAAAACCCGGAAAGATACCTAGAGTCGATTCAGAAGACATGGTTTGGAAGATGGAACAAATGAGGTCGCATTGTACTTCAAGCGGGCGTTTGATTCTAGATGGATGAATATTGAATTTGATGTCTAGCAGCGGATATTGATGATTGGTTTTTTGGTCAGGCTGCAAATATCATGATATTTGGTTATTTACACCGTAAACATTGTCTTTTTTGTGCCTTATAGAGCTAGCGGCTATTGTAGAACATACTTTCAATTGAAGCGTACTTATTAAATAAGGGAGACACTCTTTAAGCCACACGTAGTCTAACAATCCAGGCCTTAGTACGGCACTCTACATCGTTCTGATCGTTTAAACACTGTTCTAACTTAAATAACGTCAGAAAGAGAGCAATTGCTGACAAATAATAGTTCTATGTAGCTGGGAAGATATTCAAGATTATAGAAATGCAGCACACATCTTGAAGCTATTCGCAACAAGATCCCATCGATACTCGACTCTCTCCTTAGAAGCAAAGCACACTGTCACCAGGCTTTGCAATGGCGCCTGGCATCCCAAATCCAAGGGTGTTAAGAGACTTCTTAGCGCTGTCAATCATGGGCGGTGGGCCGCACAAAAAGACTTTCGTCGTCGGCGAAGCTGCCGCAAATCGCTCCTTCATCATCTCCTTGGTCACATATCCAGTGCCGCCGTTCCATTCCTTGGGCGTCTGCTCAAGCACATAGTAAATCTTGAAGTTTCCGTGGTATTTGCGTGCGAAGGCGTCTAGCTCTTTGCGCAGCAAGATGTCGGTCTCTGTTCGGTTTGCGTAAATAAGGCTGACCTCGGTCATGTCGCGCGGGTTCTCGCAAATGGCGCGAATCAGCTGGTACATGGGTGTGATACCGGTGCCACCTGCGACCATGCCAATCTTTTGCGCCATTCCGGGGACGTAGCGGATGCCTCCCTTGGGTCCACGGAACTCGACCAGGTCGCCGATCTCAAGCTGTCGCAGGTAACCGTTTGTCAATTCGCCGGCGGGATAGCACTTGATGACCAATTCGAGAACACCGCGGTCGGAGTTGTTAGATGTCGGTGTATAAGAACGGCTGACAAGCTTGCCGTTGACCGAGCCTCGAATAGAGACGTGCTGACCGATGGGCAGACCGACAATCATATCACTGCTTGGGAGAGCAAAGACAAAGCGGTAGGAGTCGGCGGATAGAAGCTCCTTCTTGATGAGAGGTAGCTTCTGGAAAACGTTGGGATCCAGCCAACCTCGTCCATTCAACAAGTTCCGTACCGGCAGCCTCGGGATCTTTTTGTGGGCCTTGTATGAGCTGTAATACTGCAAAATATACCCGAGGCGTTGGAGAGCTAGACCCATTGTGAGCGAAAAGGCAGCAGTCGCGACAAGGACACCTTCAGTGAAGCCGAATCCAACGCGCTTGACGGCGCCAGCCGACTTCAGCCATTCTGTTGCAAAGTTCACTGCGTTGGGCAGGTTAGGCAGCGCGGTAATGTCGAATCTCTTTGTGTACCACCAGGCACCGAGTGCAGAGCCCAGACCAAGAGACAAGGTAACGATTGCGCGCGAAGACCCGCGAGGCTTCTCCTTCACTGGGAGTGGTGCTGGAGTCGTTTGGATCAAACGTGCTGTCTGGGACCTCTTCTGCTTCCGAGTTTCATCTTTCTTGAGTGTGCCAACGTGGAGACTTCTCGTGATATCCCATGCATCTTCCGAATGTCCTGCTGCGTCGAATTGCTCACTACCATCAAGTCCACCGATCTCAACTAGGATGTCGTCTCCGCCAGGATGATCGCGAATGTACTTTGTGACATCATACACTAAAACGACGTGTCAGCGATTTATTTCAACTGTGCTCTCGAGAACAGAGAAATCTAACCTTCGCCGTGGACTATGATCCACAAGTCGTTTTCGGCATTGTGAGCAGCCACTTCATCGGCCGTGAATTCTTTGATTGCAGCCATGATGATGGAGGATCAAAGCATGCTATACTGGCATGTGTAAGTTTTGAGCGTGAAAACAAAGGACATAGATATTTTTTGTTGACCAGCACCTTCGATCACACAAAACACGGCCCAGGACCCAATATGACCTGGACTGGAAACTAGGGCCCTGACTCACCTAGCGACCTGAACAGCTGAGCTGATACTTTCGGGACCGCTTTTGTTCTCGAGTCAGGGGCTGAGCCATCCGTCAGCATGCAATTAGTAATGCAACAGCTGTAAGCTTAAATTGTATAGCTGCAAGCTAGTAATATTCCGATATTATCATGAGTAATAAGCGGTAACATATACCAGTATACATTACTAGCATAGAAGATAACAACACGAATACTAACCAGTAGCTGTACGGATAGCCCCCATGGATCCTTCGGGACTATCCGTAGCGATAAGCCTGGGCAGCCGGCTCCCGGGCCCTGGCCCCGCTCGTGGGTGCAACTTAGCGTGCATTAGGGTAAGGGTATTATCTAAAGCTGCTTATGTCAGATTGTCAATACGAACTAGTAAGATAGAAAGAACTTAGCACTAGGAAGTACATGTTTCACTGATTAAGCTTGTTAGATTTAAAAAACTATTCTCGACTAGATCGCTAACGCTACTGCTAACCACTAATAGCTATGATCTTGCAAATCGATCTAATTAAGCTTTTTAGATTTAAAAAACAGACTAATGCACACTAAGATTCACCCGCAATTCTTCGCCCCTCGGACCTCAAGCCAGGGGGATACGACCTCGCGGCCCCTAGATCGCTCAACACGCTCAGGCTAGTAGTCGCGCTAGTATGGTGCCAGATACGATCTAGAAGCTCTGGTGGAGTAACTACTAAGCTTACTCACCTAGCGCTGACCGGCTGCACAGCTATACCTATATAGTATAACCTGGAGATCTTTGCACTACTAAGCAGATCGATTGCTGACGCATAGTTAAGCTATGTATAGTGCTTCCGCCCCCTGTAACTACTAATCCAATTGAGTGCTGATGAACGCCAAAGCTTTATACAGGAAGCGTTACATTTATTACTGCAATTCGTAATCGACTATGAACGACAACCGCCGAGGTACGGAGCACAGATTATAAGGATTGTATTCTACTACTACACTGTACAGCGAGTAGTACGCATCGTAAGGTATTCCCTGCTTGTATGTTCCCTAACACTAATCGAGTAGTATACTTTCTGTGTCGACATACGATGTACAATCAATCAGGCAATGTTGTCTGTTCGCCACATAATCAGTATTAGAAGTTATGTAACAATACCTACTGTGTATGGGCTGTTCGTCCGTTAAACGTATCGAGGGCCCTAAGTGTAGGGACAAAACAACATAAGAAACTCCGTAGGTCTAATTCTGTGCAGCTGTCTTATGTTTCGCCTACCGTATGATCTGCTGCCAGTTTCGTTCGAATCGTTCCTACTACGCAGATAAATCGTGTTGGTCTTCCCGTGTTGGTCGTTAGGCGCGGATAGCATTCAATCTCCATCCAGCTTTAGTTTACACTGTAATACTTGAAAAATGTCGGAAATTGTCGAGAAAGTCCAGACAGTTCTACCTGATCTGACCAAGACGGCGACCCAAGTCACCACGGTTCCGGTGACTGAAAATGGCGTGTCTAAGCCATTCGAGAACCTACCCCGACCAACTCCCACCCTAGAGAACCCTTACCGCGATGATGTGGCTTTTGCTAGACTCCTCGAGTTATACCTGCCGGCCGAGGTTAAGAAGCGCGCCGATGGCGAACTAAATGGACTGGCAGAGGCCGCAGTTTCGGAACAAGCGATGAACTGGGTTGCAGATACAGAACGCAATCCTCCAACAGTCCAGCACTGGGATAGCTGGGGAGTGAAGAAAGATGAGCTCGTTACCAGCCAAGGGTGGAAGGAACTGTGGCGATTGGGAAAAGTAGAGCGGTTTGTCGCCCGCTGAGCAATACTTGAGTTTGTGCGATCACAAAGAAGACTAATTCGCGCGAACAGATTGGCCGCTTTGCCTTCACTTACCAACGACTATGAAGGATACGCCAGAATAATACAGGTGTTGAAGCTCCACCTATTTTCCCCGGCTTCTGCGACGAGCAACTTCCACCTGATCTTGTCGGACGGCGTGGGTACTCTCTTGCGCACACACCTAAGTGACTCCAAGATCGATGAAGCAACACGAGCCCTCTTCCAGCACGCATACGACCGACTCACGTCCCCCGTGCCTGAGAAAGGGTGGACTTCCGGATTGTGGATGACGGAGCCGGCTGGTGGCAGTGACCTGACACCAACCGAAACTACGGCCACCTACTCGCCGCTTGGCCCAGACGACAAGTCCACGGACGCAGACGGCTTCCCCCTCGGACCCTGGGTATTAAATGGTTTCAAGTGGTTCTCGACGAGCACTGAGGGGTCGATGGCTGTTGCTGTTGCGAAGACTGAAAAGGGCCTCAGTGCCTTTTACGTCCCGATGCGCCGTGCCGTCACGAAGAATGGAGTCGCCGGTGTCGAGCTCAACGGCGTCCGCATCCGACGCCTCAAAAACAAGATGGGTACGAAGGGTTTGCCTACCGGTGAGCTCGAGCTCAATGGCGTGCGCGGATACCTGATCGGCAAGGAAGGCAAGGGTATCAATGAAATTGGAGTCGTGCTCAACATCACCCGTATTCACCTTGCTATGGTTTCCGTGGGCTACGCCGGACGTGGACTTTCGGTTGCCCGCGCCTTTGCACGAGTGCGTAAGGTCGCCCGTGGCACTCGACTAAGCAGCGTGCCATTGCATATGAAGACTCTCGCCAAGGCCCACGTCACCTACCGCGCGCATTTGGCGCTGTGCATGTTCATTGCGGCGCTGCTGGGCAGGACCGAGCAGCCGGCAGCATCGCTGCCCGATCTCGTACCCGCGAACGCTCAGGAAGCATCGGCCCTGCTGCGACTGCTGGGATCCGTCGCCAAGGCCACCGCAACCATGGACTGTGTCGGCGTGTTACAATGCAGCATGGAGTCGCTGGGCGGCGTTGGCTACCTGGAAAACGACGAGATGGGTATGAATGTCGCTCGTGTGTTGCGAGACTGCACTGCAATCCTGATTGGTGAAGGTACAACTGATGTGATTGCCACCGATGTCGTCAAGGTTTTGAAGGGCCCTATCGGGTCGTTTGTGGTGCAGGCCTACGGTCGCTGGGTTGAGTCTTCCTTGCCCAAGAAGGAGTCCCTCGCGCCCGAGGCGACGATTATAACCCAGCAGTGGTCGGAACTGCAAACCGCCTTGTCATCAAATTCCGCGGAATTCATTACCAGGAATGCGCGGGAGATTATGCAGCTGGTTGCCAAGTTGACCTCTGGCATCCTGCTTCTTGCAGATGCTGCACGCGACGACAATGCTCTCGCTGTTGAAGTCGCTCGCCGTTGGATCCAGCCCCCGACCTTGCTGAGCGGATCGGACGTCGAGCGAGAATTGCTGCTTGACCAGGAGATTGTATTCGGTGATCAGCCTAAATGGTTGGGTCTTCCATGAGGAGCGAAAGGAAGACGGTCATGATTGGTATGTTCGCATTGGGATGAATGCTTGTTTTGGGGGGGATTATTAGCAATAACGGATTTGTTTGTTTATGAAATCACAAAATACTAGAGTAGCATGATTTGGATTACGTACAGTATATATGAGTAACTTATCTCTTAACTTATACCGCTGTTATATTCCAACACCCTGAAGTATACAGTATTTCGTATCCTACCTCGTTAGACTACTCTCTATTTGAAAACTGTAGCTTGCCGAAACGGACAGCTGTGTTTCAGTTGAAGATAACAATTCAAGGCAAACAGTACAAACCATTCCTGGAACATCCGGCTTTGTCGCAGAAGAGCATCTTAAGTTATACTTGCACTACAAGGGTGAATTCTGTATCGCAATAGGCATAAAAGTCATGCATAAAAGTCATATTGAGTAGGTAGGAAATCGAGTATACGCTTTACGACGGATGAGTCGCCATTTCCGATATCAAAAATGCAATTGACCGCAATCTACAGATCCTCAAGTTTATCAATCTAAAGTGCGCTCTTAACATACAAAAACTATATTCCCGTTGTGAACATCCTCCAACTAGGCCTCAGCCTTAGGAGGCCACTTGACCCTCTTCTCAGCGCGGACATACAAATTCGTTGGGCGGATAAGCTGGAAGTAAGGCTCGTACTCAACAGCCTCCTCACTTGCTTGAAGGAACTCATAGCGATATACCAACTTGGGGATGAAAATCTTGACTGCCTGCAGCACATAGCTGTTGCCAATGCACATGCGCTGGCCAGTGGCAAAGGGGATGAAAGCTCCCTTGGGGATATTGGTTTGGTCTCCAAGCCAGCGGTCGGGGTCGAATCGAGTGGGATTGTCCCAAGCCTTGGGGTTATTGTGGACGTGCCAAGTCTCAGAAATAACGACGGAGTCTTTAGGAAGCTTGTACGCGCCTGGCAAAATACAGTCAACCTTGGATGTTCGTGCAGGCTGGAAGGATGGACTGTGTCGTCGCAGGGTCTCCTTGACGTATGCATCCAAGAATGGCATCTTGTTGATGAGATCCACAGTGCATACGGTGTCCTCTGTAAAACCAAAGTCAATCAACTCTTGCATCAGGCGATCCTGCATGCCTGGGTATTCAACTAGACCATAAATGAGCCATGCCAAGATGGTGGTGGTTGTGGTAAATCCAGCAGCAATGGTAACAATCAAGGGGTCTACGAGACGATCTCTGGGCATCTTATTTCCTTTGTTATCTGTGGCACGTTGCAAATAGTCTGTTTGGCGTAGGAAATTAGTAAGGACAGCCAATTTCTCGTAAGGGTTATCACTTACCAACGATATTCTCAGCCTTCAAGGCAGCTTCTTGAAGCTCTAGGTCCTCAACACCCTTGGATGCGGCCTCAATGGCCTCCTCAAAGAGTTGGTCAAGGCGCTTCTTCGAAGCCCTGAGACGAGCTGGGTCTCCGAAAGGAAGCTTGTTGTACCAATCACCCTTAGTTGAGATCTTCTTGTTCAGCTCAAGCAAGTGGGCAATAAGCCGGGGTACCTCGTGCATGGGTGTGTCAACGGCCTCGAAATGCTTGAAATCCATGCCCAAAACCAACTTTCCGATAATCGATGAAGACATCTTAAGCATATAAGGCCAAGCGTTCCAGGCCTCATCGCGGTCAGCAAGTTCGTCAAAGACGGGGAAACTGTCTTCGACCACTTTTTGCATAATTGGTGCGTAGTGTCGCACGGCTTTAGGGCCAAGTGCAGGCGAGATGAACTTGTGCGACATGCGCCACGCTTCCGTGTTGGTATCAGAAACGAAGATACCGGCATCAGGGTTCTTGAGTGGGCGCATGGGGTGGCCTTCGATGATGTTTTTGGAGAAGAAATCGCTCTCGGCGAAGACGATTGCACTCAGGGTGGCGTCATTAGTGTGATATGAAGTGCAGCCCATGTTGACAGTCTTGAAAAGAGGACCATACTGCTGATACAATCGCTGATGGTTTCCGACATGGTCGGGAAAGATCTCGAAGTAGTTGCCAACATATGGAAGACCCTGTGGGCCAGGAACTGGTCGCACGGCTCTGCCATCGATAGTGATTGAAACTGCCTCTTCTTGTGCGAGAACATCTTGGACAGACTCAAGCACTGAATCCTGATTATTGAAAGCAATTCCTGGTCAACAGGTCAGCCAGTGCACACTAAGAAATTAGATTCAGATAGAAAACTCACCCTTGGGATGGGCAACTGCGAAGTGAGAGGCAATCAAATGTTGCAAACCCTCATGGTCGGTACGGTCTGGAATATCAATGACACGAGCAGTGGATGGGTCCTCGCCCAGGAGATAAAATGAAGCGGACAGCATCCTGCTTCAAACACTAATTCCAACACTGTAGAAGGAACTAGATGGGTTGGTAAGTGTTTGATACGAATGCAAAAATGCCATCCTGGGCCCTGCGCCTTGAAGACTTGGACCATATATAAGGGTGAATCTTGCCTGGCCGTCCCCGTTATCACTACAAAAACCCTGGTCAGAAAATAATCCCGAGAACTAGTCAGCACGTAACAGCAAGTTATGCTCACAGGTGTACCCATTTAGGCATCGTTCCAACTAGGGTTGTACTGGACCGACTAATACAGCCCCCGAAGGGAAAAATTGGCCCCTACGGAGTGCGTACTAGTTTATGGATTGTTGGCCTAGGTACGTCTTGTTGCTATGGGCATAATTATAAAAATATAGAGTTTTTACTTTACTTCAGCTATAGAATTGAATTTCTTACGTCTTCTAGGCCAAATACTGATAGTTCCATAAAATACTTGGCTAACGATCGACATAGCTATATACGATATAACAACAATTGACGAGCTATATATAGTGAGGCACTTAAGCGTATTAAGTACAGAAAAACGCGTAATTTCAATCTTGTAGAATAGATGGTCGTGCGTCCTTTAGTACTTGACTAGTAGTGAATGCAACAGTACCTGTATCATGGTATCGCCGATTAGTAGTTGATTAGTAGGTGTGTCAGTACTAGATTAAGTAGGTACATGCATAACGGTAAGAATTCTGCTTGGTCAATTAACCCAAACCACGTACTTAGGGCTTAGCGTGAGGCATCGGCTGTTGAACGAAGGACCTCGGCGAAGGAAGATTGTCAGCTCGCTTATCATAGTCCTTCTAAGATTCGGGCCGTTTTTTTAGTCAGTTGGAAGCAAGGGTGTTGGTAATATCGAAAATTACTACCGCGTAGGGATTTTAGGTTAAGTTAGATAATCATCATACGACTGTTCGTTTGTTGCGCTTCAGCTCAGTGAAACACGCCCCTCGCTGACATGTTTATCCATCAGGGTATGTATAGAACAAAGATATGTATTTTGAATCTTGCAATTATATTATATACTAGTTCAGTAGTTACCAATTTTTAAAACCTGTACGTCTACTACTCTCAGCATCTACTTTCACCAACTTGAACACACCTCTATACTTGCAAGTTGAAAATGATCGAACGTGTTGATGTTTTGGTCTGCGGAGGAGGACCAACTGGTCTTCTTGCAGGCCTCGGTCTTGCGCGCCAGGGAATCTCAGTAGCTGTAATTGGTAAGTGTCGAAATTACTCTATGAGCGACATAGACCCTAATTGTTATAGAAAAATGTCAAAAGTCTGAGCAGGCCAAATTTGGCCGAGCCAGCTTGTTGTACCCACGAACGATGGAATTGCTTGACCAAGTGGATGTATGGGAGCATATGGCCGAGATTGCTCATATCTCTCGCGGTTATGTCAACTACAACGGAGGAAAGCGATTGATCTCAGGTACCTATCATTCGATTTTCAATCAATTACACGGAACCTACTTCGATTACGTTGTAAACATTCGACAAAAGTACTCCGAGGAGATCTTCCGGAAAGCATTGGAGGAGAAGGGCGGATCTTTCTATGAGCAATATGAGCTGCTTTCCATTGTCCAGGACGATGATGCTGCCGATGACTATGCGTTGACCGTACGAGTGAAAAACAATGCCACCGGAGAAGAGCATCAAGTTAAATGGTAAGTTACCATGCTTCTGTGCGGAGTCATCAAATTAATTTGTAACTTGACAGCAAATACCTCGTCGGGGCTGATGGAAAAAACTCAGCTGTTCGTCAGCTCTCCGAAATTGCCTTCGTTGGTGACGACACCGGGATTAAATGGTTCCGAATGGATGCAGTCGTGAAGACTGATATGCCCGATGCCCGTGTTGGCATGGCATCCATCGAGTCTCCTATCTATGGCCACGTCTTGTGGATGTGTCAAGACCATGGCCGAACTCGCATCGGCTTTTCTTTGCCACCGAAGCTCGCCGATAGATTCGGTACTGACGTTACCGAAGCCCAGGTACGAGAAGCGGCCCAAGAGGCCGTAGCACCCTTCAGTCTTGAGTTCGAGAAAGTCGACTGGTGGACGTTGTACAGGTAGGTTTACGAAATTAGATTTCCTTGGCCGTGCATTGCAAGCTAATTGTTCTGAACAGTGTCGGACAAAGAGTCGCCGAGACCTTCAGACGCAAGAGGGTCTTCTTGGCAGGAGATGCATGCCACTCTCATTCTTCTGGCGCTGGCCAAGGTATGAATGCAGGCGCTCAGGACGCCTTGAACCTTTCTTGGAAATTGGGCGGTTTCCTGAAAGGGTGGTATGATGAATCAGTCTTGGACACATACGAAGAGGAGAGGAGACCGGAGGCTCAGCGTATCATTGACCAGGATAAGACTCTCTCCGCACTGATCACGGGAAAGATTCCTGAGGGAGTGGGCAGACCCGGTGCTACTTCCTTTGAGGTACTAGGAGATTTCATCGCTTCCACAATGCGGTATACCCTCGGTCTCGATGTCCACTACGAGACAAATCTTCTCAATCAAAAGGCAAATATCGGCCTTGTTTCAGCAGGGTGGCCGGGCCCTGATGTGCTCCTGCGACGTCCGGGATCTAGAATCTCGCTTCGTTTGCACCAAGTCACCAAGAACGTTGGAAGATTCCATGTTTTGGTATTTACCGGAAATCCCGCTTTGACAGGCGAAAGTCTCCGCAGTTTGCGATCCTACATGGACAGCGAGGACTCCTTCACTCACAAGCTTCCTGACATCTTCAACTTCCTCACCATTATACCAGGAGATGCCCCACAGTCAGATCATTACCTCGGCATTAGTCGTTTCGGAAAAGCTTTCTATGATAGCGACATGTCCGCCGCCTGCAAATATGGTTTTTCGGCAGCTCTAGGTGGTGTCGTGGTTCTGAGACCTGATGGCATCCTTGGATATTCCGGCGAACTGGGCGAGGGCAAAGAGCTAGGAGAATATTTCCTCCGATTCGTCAAGGCTAGCTTGGAAAGCCCTCAAGAACCCATTGCTAAGAAGGTTGCTGAGATTGAATCAAAGCCGACCGGTGAAGTCGAGTTCGACGGGGAGACTACAGAGACCAAACCAGTTGCGAATGGGGTTAATGGAGTTCACGCTGACACTCAGACCTCAATCCCTATCAGGGAGGGCCCTACGGAGACATCTGTTGCTGCATAAAATTTTACTAACACAATTTGTACCTTCAGCAGAATTGTGTTTTAATTGTTTCCGACTGTGATTGTTCAGGTTGATTTTGATGTTGTGTGTTTTGACTTGTTCGGCCTGGGGCTGCTCTTATCTCATGTTTAGACTTTATTTAGAAAATATCATAGCTTCCACTGATTAACCTTATTCTGGTTATTGACTTCACTCTCTTCAAGGACGTAGTCAACCTATCCACTTTGAAATCTTACTGATCCTTTTGCGCTGGACTTGTACGAGTATGTTCTCAAGCATCCAACAGGGATGAAATTGCTAAGAGAACGAGAAAATCTTCTTGTATTCCCCAAAGTCAAGCGCCTTGAAGGACTCGATAGATTAACGACTACTCAGGGTCTCAACGACAGTCAGGTCCTATTGAAGCAATGAAGCTGCGAAGAATATAGTGGCCTTTGAAAAGTTCAATCAGAGATTGATCCAAACCTTGAGAATGTCAAGATGTTATCCCTTAGGGTTAGGGTTAGGATTTTGACCCTTACCCCCCAGGCAGGGGATCAATCGCAATTCAGAATACGAAATCTGAATGCGAGGGATCCGAAGGGAATTTGCAGATTGATAGACACGACGTTTATGCGGCCACTACACGTGTAAGAGCAGTTCGCTGCACAATTGCTTTCGCAGTCAACTCTGGATACACAATTGGCCAAGAGGCGAAGGTATGCACTGGTGGTTCCTCGTATCCCTGGGGGCGAAGAATCGTGGGCGTCGCTTAGTATGCATTAGTGTACATTTAGGAGCTACGTCTTAGCGGTCAGATTTGCCTTAGCACTAAATATCCGAACTTAAATAGTAGGCTAAGACGTAGTACTGTCATAGTTACTATGTCGCTGATCTGACAAACATAACCAATCAAGGTCCTGAGATTTAAAAGACACCCTAATGCACACTAAGAAGATACACCCGCGATCCTTCGCCCCCAGTGTGCTCCGTAGAGAGGATAAGGTCGTGCGGAAACCCGGGTCGAGTGATGCCCTAACTCGGCCTTAATATAAGGAGGCACATACTGTAATGATCGTAGAGGGAACGTCTCTAAAAGACAGGGGGGTAAATTAAAGCTGCATTACGCATGCAGTCTATCGCTTAGACGCATACTACGGCCGTGCACAATCCTCCTAGGCCAATGACACCCAAGATATTCCTCGTTCGTGGCGCACGTGGGTACTGGGGCCATAAATTCCCGTACGTACTCCGTATAACCCGTGTAAAACGTTATCATTGCCGTCCACTGATTGTAGGCCCGAAGCGAAACTCTGCAGAAGGCTGCAGCTTGCTCCAGTGTTCAGGGTTCAGGGTTCAGGGTTTCTGAACCCGCCAGTTAGGGTCTTATTCACTACCCTGCTAGCTAGCTTTGACCCCCAGCAAGCTGATCCAATTAACCGGATGATTATGCACCAGCATTCTCCGGGTCTGGTTGGTAAATAACGCTAGTAAGCTCCACTAACTAAATACAAGCTCAAAATCTTGTAGGTATGCCTATCACTACCTTACACTGTTCAACATCAAACAGTCAACTCATGGCACTGTTACCAATGGAGCCCATCTACTAGGGGCAGTATATTGCGAAAGTCACCTCGTTCAAGTGAGGCTTCCCAGGCTCCAATGCAGAAAGTAGATAGATTACAATTGCTCACCCCAGAATCTACAGAATATCACAATTCAGCAGCGGATACGCTTGGCGGGGCACGCAACTTTAATGCCAATGCTAATGGTAAGGAAGCTCGTCGACAACCCTAATACGAAGGCAGAAATGACCGCTACACGAGAGATTCAGGGAGATTTGAAATCAAGCCCTTCATGATTATACATTGCTTACCATACGGCTTTGTTAGCTAAGTTATGTGTTGTGACTAGATAGCACCACGCTGTTTGTATAAGATAGGCAAGAGCACAATAGAAACCACTGATCCGTGGTTATTGAAGCTTAAGTCATGTACGTGTAAGGTGTGTTTTGATCCGTAGATGAAGTCTATAAATCTATTGTTTCTATTCTTGTTTATTAAACGTGTGCGATATTAGCATTGCGGACTTTTGCTCGAGCTTTCCATCTCCGCACCCGCCTCGACCAGTACGCGTACACACTCCTCGTGTCCGCCAGCTGCCGCTCGATGCAGCGCTGTAAAGCCTTCGTCATCGACCCAGTCGATGAATGCCTTCGTATCTCCACCCTCACCCTGGGTCAGGGCATGTTCTATCACGCCCTCGTGGCCCCGTTCCGCAGCAAGATGTAATACTGTCTGACCAGCCTCATTCCGGGCTGTTAAATTCGCGCCTTTCAAGACCAGAAAACGGACAATGTGTTGATGGCCATTTGCGGCGGCTTGGTGTAGGGGCGTGCCGCTCGCCGCAGTAGCGGGATATTGCGGTATAGAAATGTTTTTGGTACCGTTACTCGTTGGGACGAGACCGACCTTGAAACTAGATTGCGTTGCAGGATCGGGCTTGGTCCCAGCAGATGTATGACGATTGTGATATTGCGGTTGCATCCCCGAAGGGAGCGTTGATTGGCCAAATGATTGCCGGTCATAATTCAGAGTTGTATGTTGTTCTTGGGGTGGAGAGGGATTGGCGAAATAGTTGTATTGTGGATGTTGAGATTGAGGAGGAGATGGTAATTTGCTGGTGTGAGGGGTGCTTAAGCCAAAGATGTATTGACTAGGCTCTATTTGCGAAGTCATATCCATCTGAATCTCTGAATGGCCTGTTACCGAAATTTCATTTTGATTCGAGAGCCAGGAGCAAGTATTATCAGGCCGAGCTGCAGGCGGTTGTGAAACGGGGTAAGTCATAGTATTATTGTTTTGCTGGTGGAGGACTTCATCCTCCTCATTCTCATCCCGGGCGAGATTGCCTGCATTGAGGAGCTCAAGTTGACGCAGGCGTTGTTTGATGTTATTTCCTATGTAAAGACCAACCATTACAAAATGATACGTAAATGATCAAAGGCTATGCGACATACGGTAATTCCTCTGAGCCAGTCGGTTCTGTATCCTCCTCCTCTCGCCAGCGTCTGTGGTCTTCGTCCAGTTCTCGTCCAGTTTCATTGATGCAGGCATCGTTGATGGTTGCTCTTCTTTACTTAAAAGGTTGTAGAAATGTCCAAAAACCATAAATATCTAGAAACACAACGGGGAGGTCAAAGCCTACTTATGTGTGGCGAATTTACAGCTGACAATGGATTCAGCTGTACGAACTTACGGTGTACATGCCCACAAATTTAAGCATTCTGCGGGCCATGTATGCCGCACATATGTGGCGTACGTATTCAAGCCGCCTATCTCCTCGCCTCGAGATGGTTTAGGGAGGTTTAGAAATTGTCAACACTAGCAAATAAGGCTTATGGGGCTAAGCTTAGGGGCTAAGCTTAGGGGCTGTTCTAAGGCTGCGCCGCCCACGACTACGAACCTTGGACCGAGGCCCACGCTTCGGCGAGGACGCTGGCGGCTGGCGTAATGGTTGGTGGTCAACGGCCGGCCTGTCCAGTCTAGAAACACGGACCAAGGGGACGGTCCGCGCCGAGCCTGGGGTTCAGGGTTTCTATCTATTGACGACGGCCAGTGGTCAAAGCGCCATCTTTGCTAGCCATCCTCACAACCATTGGCAACTTCCACTGCGTGTCATCAAGACTTGGAATCATTGGCTATTTTACAACACACCTCCCATAGCTATGATCGTCCAAGTCAGCCAAACATAAACAAAGAAACAAAACTAATTCTCTAAGCCGCACGAAAGTTCCGCCGAGCCGCACCACTCATTATTCGCTAACACCCAACGACTTCACGAATCCTCCAAACTTCGTTCGATATCTGGTTTGGCAATCTCTTGAGATATTCGTGTACAGCACCGAATATGACATCCTATATTTGTAGGATCTAAGTTAACAGGAACTTGAATAACTCGAGCGTGATCAAGAACGGATTATCCGATGTGCAATTCTTTGAATAAATTCCTGTTGAATGTGTTTCCAATAGAAACGAGTTTGCGACGCTAACTTAGCCACCGGTGAATAATAAGAATGCTCTCGAGCACGACTTAAGTCATTGTGCCTCCATTCGCTTAGTGCTTTACGCCTTTTTATTGTTTATAATTTGCGGGCAAACTCAATTATACTTCTCACGGATCACAAACCCTGACTCAGACTTATTATTTAAGTTGTGGCGTGCGGCAAAATTTTGACCAGGCGAAGCGAACAGATGAATCGACTTAGCGCTACGATCGACCAACTAGATGTAATTGTAATGGCCGGTGACAGGTGACCCCTGGCTTTTTGAAATTAAAATCGTCTCGCTTAGCAGCTACAAAAGGTTGTTGCACGCACTAGCCGCTCCGTGCTGTCGATCGAGAGAATGCCAAAGATGGATAATTCTCTAAGTTAACCCAAAAGTGGAAGCGATTGTGTGCTAGCTGTATTTGTTTTAGATTGTGATGACTTATTTATAATCACTACTCAAAGTGCGTTGCTGCACAATAATGCCAAAGAGCCCAGCTTTCTAGACCATTCGCTTTGCAGACGACCGGTCAAACTGTCTCAACAAGGCAAGCCTATCAAGGATGTGTTTGTGACACTTCTCATCTGTTAGATTGTTAACAGCATGACCGCAGAATATCCTACTATCCTACCATTCACGGTAATAAGAAAATGATAAGATACAGCCGCCTTAGACTCGGGCCTAAATTCGGGGTGCCAAATATGTCGTCGGGCATAAAGTTATGTCGCAATACCAGCATGGGTACGGCTAGGCTGGATTCGACATTGTCTGGAACCTTAAAAGAAGGAGTATTCATGTACTCGGATTGACTTGCGTAACTTACCCTGACTGACAATCCCGTCTGGGTGGGTGGCGGCCATCGGAAGTCTGGTGCATCCAGGTTAGTCCCGACAATTAGGTTTAACCCTAACCCTACTGGCCATATTTTTCGATTTTTTTGGAATGTGCAAACCTTAATTTTACTTACCCCGAGCTTAGCTTCAGCGTCCATTAAAAAAGCGCATTTCTCCATACGGTGCAAAACTAAAAGAAACGATGAAAATCAGCTTCCGGAAAATACCGCAAATGCTTCAAAGCATTGTCTATTTCAGACTGACTTAGGAGTATTTCGACCAATTGAAGCTCCTTGTCTTCTTGAGCACCACACCACCCGTCTCTGCCCTCTCGAAGGACCTGGTCAACATTGCCAAACCTCTTCATAATGTTCTGTCTTCTGTTGATAGACCGCTGGATAGATTTCTTACTTGGACGAGCCATGGCGACGTTGGTCCCTTGATGACGGATGTTGTTTATTAATTCTCGCGTCGCGTCCGGTTTTGGCCAGACGCGCTCCAAATTATTTCCCTTTTCGGTAGCAACTATTCCTAAAACGGCAATAATGCTTAGCCTAATTAGGAAGGTAGGGTAACAATGGCGGCCAAAATTTCTGGTTTCCCATAGTTAAGGTCTAATGTACCCACATTTTTGACTATAGTACAGATTTGTTAACTTGCGGAATTACAGCAAAAAAAAATACATTTCTTAGTATACTTCTACCTTAACATATTATTTCAATTTGAGACTGAAATACTGTAATGGTGGTGCGTTTATTGTGCTGTCTAAGTTGCATGGTACAATTGTCGGGACTAACCTGGATGCAACATACTAGAATTAATGCTTCAGCCACCACTCCGAAGAGACCAATTTACCGATCATGTGTGGACGGTAGTTTCATTGCCTGAGCGGCAGTCCTCGCACTAGGGATGGCCCACTGATTTTATGTACTGCGGTGCCGCAAACACCGCATGAATCGATGGCACTATCAACGTCATATTCTTCAAATTTCATTGGATATCTTGACCTGTCCCGGTCATTTCAGACATTCGTACCTGGGGACAAGCAAAAACTCCAAGTAGCTCTGCCGCGAAAGATAGGAGTCATAGACTCAGTGTTAACGACAAACCCTTCGAAGATATCTAGATAACCAACCCATATTTGTGTGTGATAGAAGGATCTAGTCGCAATAAGATAAGTTAGTTACCAACATAGAAGACGACGGTGTGCGTTTACAGGAAGATTCTTAACAATATCTGAGTCTAAAGGCCTAAAGGGAGTGAAACCAAGAAAATTTAAATTGCAGAAAGGGAATACATGTGGAATTGTGAAACCATGCTCGAACTTGGCCATAAAAGTCCTAACGTTAAAATATTTGAGGGTTTACTCTGGCAATAAAGGACAGAAGACGAAATACTTGAATGTTTTAAAAAAACTATTAAATCGAAACTTTATTGGCATTTAAAAATTTCCTCATCAATGGGCTAATTGCGGACCGACATTTGTTAGGAAGGTGAGTGGACTTAGGCGCTTCCCGTGAGCCTCAACCTTGAACATTTGGCTGAGATACGCCCTCGAACACAGGGGGCACTAAACACCTCAGCCATAATATTTAAGCACAAGCAGCCTTTATACCTTCTCCTGCTCCCGTCCGTCACTCAGGAACTATTTTTGACACGTCATCGGATGCTTTTTAATACGATCTTCGATCGTCATATCTAGCTTTTGGGGACCGAGTTTATGTTTATTGTCTTGTTGCCGCCCAGTGCTTTATCCATTATGTGCAGAACTATAATGACTGTAGAATTGTTATTTCAAAAGGGTTCAATACTTGGAACGCAACGACTTACCAGTACCTCGACAGCTATAATATGAAAAAAAAAAAGCTAGGTTTAGGATGCATAATAAGTTATCTTGAACACAACCTTTTGTAGGCGACCATTACGATGGCTTTCCCCTGAAGCCATGTCAGTTGCCAAGCCCTCTATGGCAGCTCAGTTCGCCAAGAAATTGTCAATTTGCGAGCTGGTCCGAGATCTTTAACTTTAATACTGGGTCGATTTGGTATTACCAATTGGGACTAACGTAGAGTGGGATAGATTTCAGGGTTTCAGGGTTTTATTACCCGATAATTATCGGCATACTTTAATTTAGACGATGCCGATTGCCGATTTGCCCAAAACTTGCCGATACCGTATCGTGAACAGTCCTAATCTTTTCATGTATGTGTAAAATAACTTGTCTATCACAAACAATACAAAGTTGGCGGATTCAACATAGTTCCATGTGTTACATGCACCGAGTTTGACTATCGTCAACCGAGGTGACGCTCATGTTGAATCGGTTCCGGTCTCGCCGTTCGCAAATAAACTTCGGTCCTGAGCCCTAGCCCTCCCGGAATTAGACTGGCGAGTTGGGTTGAATGACGCCTCTGGTATGGTACCTCCAAACAAACTGTTAGTAGATATATTTTCTACAGCATGACGCTGTGGAATTGTCGTATATTAAAAATTACGTGTGTAATCGCTGGAACCACTTAGTGGGGTACACAGGCTCTTAACTATGGGAACGGACAACTTATGACCGCCATGCACTCAAAAACCTAATTAAATAAAGTTTGTACTAATAAAGTGTATACTGAATTAGGAAATCAATATTTCGTAAATGAACTAGCGGCTTCACGTGATTTAACACTTTAGAGATCCCACTTTCGGTACAATCGGTAAAGGAGGGATAACCCTTGCCCTAGCGATTTGTAGTAAGTATACTTATCCGTACCTTATCGCGGTACTGTAATCTTGCGCCGCCATTCCCGGTTTGCTCTAGTCTGGAAACTCTAAATAATGAAGCGATCATGATGATTCGTGGACGCGTCGTTCTAACCCTTGCCCTCATTGTTTACTTC
>NW_027117525.1:0-38504 GCF_038497645.1 Lipomyces chichibuensis
GAATTACCCGGTTAGAAAGCAGCAGATGGTTGCTTTAATTATTCTTGACGCGTAAATAACGAGTTGTGGAGCATATGACCATCAGCTGGCCAATCCGCCATACAAGATGATTTCCGATCTCAGCATTTTGTTCGCAATCCACTGCCGTCTAATACAAGCGATCACTCATATATAAAACCACCTTTATTCTGGGTTTGCTTGACTTTGCTAAATGTCAAACTGAAGTTGTCTTGGGTTTTTGTGGCCATTTGGTTACCATCGCATTCTTAATTGCAGATAAATGATCGATGCGACGAACTCAGAGTGACTGTTGGCAGTTACAGCTTTGATATCTCACACCACAACCGAAAATGCTTCAATCCTGAACATTTGGTTGTGGAATCGAGAACAATCAATGGCAGACGCCAGGCCTGCAATGGCCACAAAATCTTAGTACACGATGACTTCAGTTACCACCCATGCTCACACGGTAGCATTGAGAAAATGCGCAAATGTATCCTGCCTCTGCAGCGCATGGAAGGTATAATGCAGAACAGTGACGAGCAGCCGTCAACAGAAGCGACTCCGGCTCCAGCTTTACAGGATACAGCGACAACTATCAACAATACTGATGCAGACAAGTATGACCACATCACCGTCACGATGGCACGAGAGCTCATCAATGGATATCGCGCTGTCACAACGGACCTTGGATGCTGGCAGTCGAATTTGAGACTAACTAATGGTCTCTGTGTGGTCACGCTTACGAAACCACATGTCAGACCTAGCTTACACCACCTGGCTCTTATTGCGGATAATGGTGCTGCTGAGCTTAAATGGCCTCTGTAGATATGCCTACTGTCTCACGCCTCTGCAACAACAACTCGTCTTTTAATCCTCAACATTTAATTGTCGAGTCACGTTCAGACAACAACAAACGCAAGGATTGTAAGCGTAACGCAATCTCGGTTCGCAACGGTTTTACCTATCTGCCGTGTGTGCACGGTACTGTCGAGGGAATGTATAATGCATCCTGCCGGTGCGAGAAGTACGAGATATAATGTCGAACAATGGCGAGCAACCATCGACAGAAGCAACGCCAACATTACGCCCACAATTCGGGAGCTCGTTAGTAGATATCACGTGACCACTATTGACCTTGGATGCTGGAAGGGGAGTAGGGAACGAAGTAGTAATGGTTACTGTCAGCTCAAGCTGCAGGAACTACGATATGTCGACATTTTCCTACACCAGCTGGCTCTTATTGCCCATGATCTGAACTAAAAACTTTTCTCGGTACTAGAAGCTATCAAATCTCGCAACTCTGTCATAATGACATGTGCTTCAATCCTGATCACTTAGTCGTGGAATCGGCGCAACAGAATTACAGACGCAAGACTTGTGTTGGACATGAGGTTATACGCTACCGGGACAATACGACCCCTGTTAACATGGCGAAGTTGAGAAAAGGCGCAAATGCATCCATGTCTGGAAGCTGGCCATCATGTAAATAGTTCAATTTAAACCTTGCTCCGAATGCAACTCTGCACCTCAAATTGTTTGCGTCGATTCGCAACTATCCAGAGTCGTTTTCCGTTCTGCACTACGACAATAAGATCCCAACTGGTGTAAACTAACTCAAACCAAAATCTGATCAAACCTTGTCTGTGTCATTGTTGACTGCCGCTATATCATCTGAATTAAGATCTTTAGTTGCTTCCGCTGATGTTTACTCATAAGCTGGATATGCCTCTAAATAAACCTAAAATCCGGTCGTAATGTCCGCTCTCGTCGAATGCGAAATTTTATAATGGGATATATCGACGGGAAGGTCGCCCTCTTGTCTGGCCCGGCAGCCCACTGCGATGTTGGATCACGACAGCGCAACAGTTATAGTGACGGGGTGCTGCATAGAATAAACAAGTTATTTTTACTTGACTCCGCCTTTGACGAGCGATATGGTACCGAAGCCATGACTGACCAAGCTTTGCTTGAGCGAATCGTTTCGCTGACTCTTATCCTTAAGGTCTGGACCGTGTTCCAGAAGTGATCGTGGAATGCGCGATTATATCTCGACTCGTCTGTGGTATTCTATTTTAAGAACCCTTTTGTGGAATTCTCGTTGACGACTATTTTATTGTTCATCGTCAGAAATATGATATCAATGAGCTATACAAATTTGTGGGGATATACAATTACAGGTAGGCATCCAACTGGCTAGCGTTTGCCGCTTCCACTATTGGCTGGGTCCCACTCTTTCCTGGATTCATTCCTACAGTGTCATCTTGGATTACTGCGTCTTCTGGCTTTACGCACTTGTATAATGTAGGTTTCCTATGGATTTGGTTCAGCAATTTTGTCGTATTCAGTTATCTGCTACCTTTGTCGAATACAAAGTTTTCCCATCTCTACGACGTCGGCGACTTCGCTTCAGCTAAGCAGGTCATATATTTCTAGCCGGATATATACACAAGACAATAGTAACCATCAAAAAAAAAGTCAATTCCTCCCCTCCTTGCCCCCAACGTACTCCTCGCCAAGCGCCGCCTCGATCCCTTCCTCCATATACTCTCCATCATGGCCCTGAATGACGTCCATGTCAGGCAAAACGGCGCGCTCAATCATAGTCTCCTCGGCAGGCCAGAACCGGCACAACAAATAATACGACAAGGCGGCGGCTCCAGTTCCATAGAAGTATCCCAAATAGTACAAATGGGTAGCGCGGGCCGAGACAGTAATGGACGAGTTAACGGTGGGAATGAATCCAGGAAGTAGCGGGACCCAGCCGGCGAAGAACGCGACGAATGCACGCCAGTTCGTTCCGAACTTGTTATAGCGGTAGATACCGTGCTTGTTGTAAAGTTCCCACACATCGTACTTTTGTTTATGCACAAAATAGAAATCAGACAGCAAAATACCAGCGATCGGACCCAACCAGACAGAGTAGCTTAATAAGTCAGTAAAATGATAGTTCGATAGTAGAAGGACAAACACGAACCCGGACATGAAACTGATGAATGCTGGCGCACCAGTGAGAATATTCCACGGTGTAAGTGCCCAGGAGCCGATGAACGCGACAATGATCTGGCCGCGACGGATGTTGATATACCGCGGGAAGAGACAGTTCAGGTCGTTTGCGGCCGAGATAGAGTTGGCTGCGATGTTGACACCGATCTGCGAGATGAGGAAGAAGAACGCACAGAAGAACGCAGCAGCACGGCCACCGGGCGAAGTCCACTTGTCGATGAGCAGCAACGGATCCCAAAGGACCTGGCCGTACAAAATGTTGGAACCGGCGGCAGCAACGACACCGAAGAACGTGATCAAACAACCGGTGGCCGGAAGGACCAATGCGGTGATGAAAGCTGATCTGTCGTTGACCGCGTATCGAGTGAAGTCAGGCACGTTCACGGCAAGGGTCGACCATGTTCCGATGTTGGCGTACAGTCCAGACAAGAACGTCCACGCCAGCTTAGATCCATGAAGCGTAGTCTTCTGGGTCCATAGCGAGGTACTAGAGACGCCGACCTTGTGAATAACCCATCCCATGATGGCAAAGCCAACGATAGGAGTTGTGATAGATTTGATCGTGAAGAGCCACTTAAGATGGCGCATGGGAATGAAATGCACAGGCAGGATGATTATGAAGTAGATTGTATACGCCGTCATCATCTGCGTGTCAATGTTTGCCGATTTGGAAAGCGTATTAGCAACGTTGTGGAACGACGGCCAGATTGCGTAAATAATGGATCGCACGCACTCAGCACCGGTGTATGCCTGAATGCCGTACCAGAAAATGCCAACAATCATGCGCATGACGATCATCAAATAACTAAAATAGTAGCCAAACGAGGCACGAGATTGGACCGAGAAATTAATGTGATATTTCGACCCAACGACACCATTGAGCACAATGACGCATCCAATAATGAATTGCGCGATGGTGATGCACACAAGCGAATCTCTCCATGACAGACCAATTAGCATCAGCGAGGCAGCGTTACGGAAACCAGACGGAGAAAAGTTGTCGGAAATCCAGTACATGACGAAGTTGTGTGTTCGCCATGTTCGACGATTAGGCGGCACGGGGTCCAGATCTGAGCAGTTTAGAACGAAGGGTTATGCCAAAGACCGGAAAGGAAACTCACCAGCATTGGATCTACGGACGGCGTCCACAGAGGATAATTCAAGTCTCTTGTTGATACGAGACAAGAGGCTAGGGCGGCCCAGCTCCCTGGACTCTGCCGGAGAAGAATTTTTCTCGGATGCCATTCTTACACTTTCGGTCAACTACTCAGGTTCGAGACTTTGTCCTTGGGTCGCTGACGCATTATATATCAATGAGATGCGGCGTATTGCGGACGAGTCATCTTGTCAGTCCATGTACCTGACAATGCGCCGGCGATAAGAAGAGGCTCAGTAGATTTCTTCCAGGCCTTCAACAGCAAGGTTCCTGTAAACATGAAAGGCCAACGCAATAGCGCGTCGGGCAACTTCGGGCAAGCTCTTTTCGCCGACGCTTAAGTAGTCTCTCTGTACCTAGCCGTTGAGTGAGGTTCATTATGTTATCATGGGTCCCCGAGTGCCTAACAGAGCACACCGTCATTGTAATAAACGTCCCGTGTAGCTAACTATCATTTTGTAGACGGCGGCGTTCACTTCGGCGCCACAGCCGGGGATACGATAAGGTACCTTTTTGCGCCACCCACCGCAGGGCAACTCAGGCCATCTCGGCCACGTCCGATGCCAATGACCGCGAGGCACCATTCCAAACTCTGCGGAGGCGCATCTTCTTGCGTCTGACGCCATCATTGACAGCCAACATATTCAATATAAATACAAAATACAAAGTATGAATTGCTTGGCTACTCTGAATTAGGGCTGTTGCGAATACGAATATTCGCAGATTTCAGCAATATTCGTTATTCGTATTCGCAGTTCACAAACGGTGCGAATAATATTCGCAGTATATCACGTGACGTAACTAAAATAAGCTAGAAACTTGCCTAATTAGGTCCAGTGTTGTCTTAGGAATGTTCCTAATCCTCCACTAAACACTGAACCCTCAACTATCTGACATTGATCGACATTTTAAGTTCTTTGTTTTCTCTTTTCTTTAGTAGCAACAGATTACAGATAACTATAATAAAGGACGTACACATTTCCACCAAGCGTTTCTCTACCAAGGCCATGGTAGCTTCCGACTTGCTGGCCGTGGTAGACCCTTCGTGACCGATAGCATACGGTAAGGGTCACCACACTATCATATACAGAGCTGGCGTACACAAGTGCTTGTAAAATCATTGCATACAGTTAGCATTTCATTTTATCGATAGCAGAGCGCTATCCCAGGTTTTTGTTGTACAAGTTTGTTTTTCTTGCAATCGAGACATCGATATATAAAAAATTAACTACTCTGCTACTCAATAAATAGACTTTGCAAATTGCGAATAATATATTCGCAATCCGAATTATTCGCAGGTTTTATTTGCAACACAAAATTTTGCGAATAATTATTCGCAGCGAATATTCGCACGAATAATATTCGCAACAGCCCTACTCTGAATGTGCCCGGGACATAACGTTGCATAAAATTTGTAGCTTAGAATATTACTCATATTTACCAAGTTCTGATAGAGAGCACAAGAAAATATTTGCAAGCGCTGTCAAAAACTGTTAAACGACAGCTCAGGGTTTAATGAATGCGGATTGACATCTTAGATCTGACAAATAAATAAATAAATTTCTATAGTGCCCCTCTGTACCCCAATCTATCCAAATCTGCAAACTAATATACAATCGCAGCTTAGTGCTTTTCCTCGTTATCAACGACTATCGCGTCTCCAAACCCGCCATCGATGCCCTCCTCCATATACTGACCGTTATGGGCTTGGATCAAGTCCGCGTCAGGGTACACTGGCCGGTCGATCATGGTCTCCATCGCGGGCCAAAATCTGCAGAGCACGTAGTAAGACGATGCAGCTGCTCCCACACCGTAGAAGTAGCCGAGATAGTACAAATGGGTGGCGCCGGCCGAGACAGTGATGGCCGAGTTGACGGTGGGAATGAATCCAGGAAGAAGTGGGACCCAGCCAATGAAGAACGCGGCGAACGCGCGCCAATTCGTTCCGAACTTGTTGTAGCGATAGATACCGTGCTTGTTGTACAATTCCCACACATCGTACTTTTGTTTGTGCACGAGATAGAAGTCTGACAGCAAAACACCGGCGATCGGACCCAACCAGACGGAGTAGCTTAATAAGTCAGTAAAATGATAGTTCGATAGTAGAAGGACAAACACGAACCCGGACATGAAACTGATGAATGCTGGCGCACCAGTGAGAATATTCCACGGTGTGAGTGCCCAGGAGCCGATGAACGCGACAATGATCTGGCCGCGACGGATGTTGATATACCGCGGGAAGAGACAGTTCAGGTCGTTTGCGGCCGAGATAGAGTTGGCTGCGATGTTGACACCGATCTGCGAAATGAGGAAGAAGAACGCACAGAAGAACGCGGCAGCACGGCCACCGGGCGAAGTCCAGTTGTCGATGAGCAACAAAGGATCCCACAGGACCTGGCCGTATAAAATGTTGGAACCGGCGGCAGCAACGACACCGAAGAACGTGATCAAACAACCGGTGGCCGGAAGGACCAATGCGGTGATGAAAGCGGACTTGTCATTGACTGCGAATCGAGTGAAGTCAGGCACATTCACCGCAAGGGTCGACCATGTTCCGATGTTGGCGTACAATCCAGACAAGAACGTCCACGCCAGCTTAGATCCATGAAGCGTAGTCTTCTGGGTCCATAGCGAGGTGCTAGAGACGCCGACCTTGTGAATAACCCCTCCCATGATGGCGAAGCCAACGATAGGAGTTGTGATAGATTTGATCGTGAAGAGCCATTTGAGATGTTGCATGGGAATGAAATGCATAGGAAGGATGATTATGAAGTAGATTATGTACGCCGTCATCATCTGCGTGTCAATGTTTGCGGACGCGGGGAGAGTATTAGCAACGTTGTGGAACGACGGCCAGATTGCGTAAATAATGGATCGGACGCACTCAGCACCGGTGTACGCCTGAATACCGTACCAGAAAATACCGACAATCATGCGCATGACGATCATCAAATAACTAAAATAATAACCAAACGAGGCACGAGATTGGACCGAGAAATTGATGTGATATCGCGATCCAACCACACCGTTGAGGACAATGACGCATCCAATAATGAATTGCGCGATGGTGATGCACACAAGCGAATCCCTCCATGATAGACCAATTAACATTAGCGAGGCAGCGTTACGGAAACCAGAGGGAGAAAAATTGTCGGAAATCCAGTACATGACGAAGTTGTGTGTTCGCCATGTGCGACGATTAGGCGGCACAGGGTCCAGGTCTGAATCGGCAATCGTTAGCGTTGCGTCCAATAAAACCAAGTAACAATCTGCTCACCAGCATTTGATCGTCGAATGGCGTCGACGGAAGACAACTCTAATCTGCTGTTGATTTTTGACCAGATACTAGGCCGGGCAAGCTCTGCGGACGAGTCCGCCTGGGAGTTCTTCTCGGAAGACATTGTGACCGGATACAAGCGGAATAGAGCTAAGAGTGGAGCGGAATGGTTGAAAATAAATACTCAACCCGAGCGACGCTCGAGCCGCGTGTGGACTTGGTAGGCGAGTCATTCGAGTCGTTGCTATCAGATAAGTTTCTCGGCGGACCGGACAGAGTCGGTCATTGTATTAGGCATATCTAGTGGGTACTGTCCCGCGCGTGAATAATGCTAAACTGGTGAGTTGAGTACAGAAAATATCGCAGAACTTTAGGCAGTATACTCCGTGCACGGATTCGCAGATTGGTCGGACATACTCATGAGTTGCCGTGTCACCGCAATGGACTTATCCACGGAACGGGAATCACTATCAGTGTTTGCGCGAGGGCGATAGCTAGATAGTGCGCAGCACAACACTTGCTCAAGAGCCATATTCGCAGTTCGACAATCACTCGTACCGACTACTCTAGTCCAGAGATGGATCCAAGAAAGGGTCCCAGACCCTGGCGTGCGGCGCCAATGAAGAGGCATCATCAGACAAGACAAGCCTTTCTATAGGCCGGCGCCGTGGCGTTCATTTGGCGTTTCGGGCGCCCTTGACTTTCGGCGCCACCGATTGCACAGCTTTTAGTGGCGTTGTGTGCCAAGGGCCAATATGGAGTGATTCTTCTCTCCGCAGTTGCTGCCACTTTTGCTAGTCGCGATGAGTGATAGGTATAGTGCAGGATGAACACGGCAGTCAAAGAGCAGGTTCGATGTTGGCTGAAGTTTTTGTAATTCGGCCGGACCAGCAATATGTCAACTTCACCAAAGATTACTAACCTAGACCACACACTTGTATTAGACGGCCACAAACCACCGTAATTTAGACCACACAGTATGCTAGTAAAATTCTGATTTTCCCGCTTGCGCATTCCATTTGGGCATGAAATAACCTTTTCGTGTTGTGGCCTAGTGGGGCGGTTGTCTATACCTAGTCTGCTTATCTGTGGCTGTGCGCGGCTCGGGCGAAGCCGATGGCCGGCGGAGATCTGCGGCGGTGCTAGATATTATTAAGGGTAGATAACTAGACAAGTCTTATTTTCCTAGCCAGAGCCTTAACATTGCCTGATGCGCTTGTAGTGCTCCGTCGTCCCACTAGACTTACTAATCTACAGTTGACCTAGTCGTCGTATATTTTCTGGTAGTCAAACGCAAATCATTTTCGATTTTTGGACAGACTCAGGAGATTTCGACCAATTGGACCTCTTCGTCTTCGAACAACACACCATTCTCTGCCGTCTCGAATGGCCTGATTGAACTGTGCAAAACCCCTTGTTCTCTCTTCAATTGATAGATATAGACCGCTCGACAAATTTCTTACTTGGACGAGCCATGGCGAACGCAAACCTGGTACGTGTCTCTATATGATGGTTCTGTTTGTCTAGATATTGTCGATGCGCTGCAATGCTTTTTCTCTTTCGGTAGTCAATGTTCCCAAAACTTCAATTGCTCTTAGCCTAATTAATAAGGTAGGGTAACTACTGACACCTATATTTTCTCATAAGTTAAAAGTTAACGAGCTAATAATATACCTGGATTTTTTGTATTTACAAAAAAAAAAAGCAAAATGACAGCAAAGAAAAAACAAATTTGTCAGTGAACCATCTGCTTAACATGTTATTTTTAATTTGAGATTGAAAACCGTTAAATGTGGTGACGTATTATATTTTTATATGTTGCCGGTTACAATGGCGGCGGGACATGCGTCTGTAGATTCCTGTTTCGATTGCCGCCTTCGGAGAGTGGAACTGCTTACAAATTTTCCTGATTCGTCAACCCGACGAAAAGCCGCCTCAGCCCCACCGCCCATCTCCGTGAAATGTTCCGGGCCGTGCCGGGTCCGTTCCCCATTTGGTGAAGTTTGTGAAACGTTTTTCAAGATACGACTTAAGTGACTTAAGTTTCACTTGTATTAGACGGCCACCAAACCCCTTATTTTGAACATTAGGAACAAAATGTCGAGATCTGGTGGTCCCGCCCTGCATGCCACCTGGCAAGACCAGATGGCAAGGAGACAAGCCTCAGCGCACAGCTACCCTCCCCGAAAGGCGAATAGCTGTGCTCGCATGTGTATAGATCTCCTAATGAGAATCTATACAAGAATCTAAAGAAAGGAACATCCATTTGGACAAGGGCGTAGGGAAATCCTCCGGGAACAAACAAAAACCCAGTGGGAAAACAAAGAATCCCAGAGGTAAAAACCTAACACTGTTCCTTATGAGCCTGCACTCGCTCCCCTCTTGCCGCCTTGTCGACAAGGCGTCGCTGGAACCGTTAGCGGGACCAGGTGGCTTAATTCTCGCCATCTTGGACTGTACCTGTTCCAGGCGAGTAGCGCGCTCGCATGTATCTAAAGAGGATCTCTGCTTGTCATGAGCTCCCCTCTTGCGCGCTGTGTAAACGCGTCGCCGGAACCGGTAGTGGACCAAGTGGCTTGGTTCTCGCCAGCTTGTGCTTACTCCGGTTCCAGCCTACCCTCTTGCCCACTGTCGAAACGCGTCGCCGGAACTGGATCCGACCAAAAATTGTTTTGGTCATCGCCGTAACGCCTCATTATTGGACCCAGTCCTGCGACGCGCTTGCCCGTCATTGTCTATTGCCTTCGGAAAGTTAGCCATATGACCAGATTGTACGCATTGTAAAACTACTCATGTGCGTTTAAAGAGGATCTCAACCTGTCACAGACTCCCCTCCCGCCTTGTAGAACGCGTGATTTGTTTTATTGGAGATTGGCAGACCGTGCGCGCGTGTCTCGTTTAATGGGGCACAACTGCATCGATAGTACATCACATGCCCACCAATCTCGCTAGATGTAACTTACGGTAACACCAAACCCCTCGCCTTACTCAGATTTATCGATAGCTTTCAATTCAGCTCTGCTTCGTCCCAACATGTCCACTGTCATGCCCCTGGCCAGAGTCACCACCTGAGCCGCCTCTTACTTCTCGTTGACAGTGCCGTTGTCCAGTGGTATTTTGGACTTTTTGAAAAGTTTCAGTGGCATTTTGGACTTCTACCCTTTTTCGATAATCTAAGACTATCATCAACTTATATACAGGTTTCTTTACTATAGGACCTCCGGGGACATAAGAACGATTATTATGAGGACTGGCTTGCTTTCAATCTTTCGTCTGCAAGAGTTTCTTCTAAACTAGGCAAAAGTTAGGACGCCATGGATTCATTCATCGCCCGGTCATCGAGAGACGGCATGGCGATATTTTATTAATAATTTATACAGATCGAGCTGCGAGGCGATTCAATCCTCACCTATGAAGTGGTTGAAACGCGACACCGCAGTATCATGAGTACCATATGCCAACATATTGCGAACAAAATTGATTCCAAGCTGTACGGATTCATCTTGGATGTCTCGAATTGCCTCTTCGTTCTGCGGGAACACATCTCCAATAGTGAGACCGATGTCTAGATTGTCGCCTTGTATTACCATCTGGCCATTTTGCACTACGTGCTATTGTTGAGCTGGTCAGTACAAATTTTCGATGCGATAAACTTGCTACTCACATATTTCCCAGTGTTATCGACGGTGCCGGTGTTTTGATCTCGTTTGAATACCTCAATGACGGCCGTGTCCAGCATTCCGAACCACGTATGCCCTCTGTAACGATATGGTCCAAGAGGATTAGTTTGCCCTATCTGGTTCATTGCCTCGACAAGCGCAGGACGCTCATTGATCGAATATGCGTCTGTGTTGCTGGGAGATACGAATTTTGGAGACTCCTTGTTATATAAGAGGATAGCAGTGCGGCAGTGAAACTCGTTCATCCACAGCATGATATCGGCTTTGAGCTGCGTATACCCTTCTGAGACTCCTACCTCCATGATGATGGTCAGTACCGTGCGCCCGTCATAACAGTATTTGAATCCGGCATCAGGAGTTTTTGTCGACCGTCTACCTTGCTCATCTACCGAGTCGTAAGTAGATTCTCCGACGGCAACGATGCGATCAAAGAGCTCTTGTTTGCGATGCTGTACAAGTACGTTGTATACGGCAATGTCGATGGCCCGTTGTAAGTTGGCAGCTGAAGAACCATGCAGCGCTGTTGGGGCCGTGTAAATAGTCACCCTGGAGTCAGTGGCAGAGTATTCAACAAGTGGATATCTATTGTTGATTAGTCATACCCACAACGACTGTATGATCTTTGCTCATATACTTTTCGTCGCCATAGAGTGCAAGTGCTTGCTCTTCCACGGCTTGGAAGGATTTGTACGAAAGGCGAATATCTAGTCTTTTTTCGGGTTCGTTCGCCGTTATGAAATCCAGTGCGCGCTGATAAAACAGTAGTTCATTATCGCTTTTAGTCATTGCCGACGTAATGGATCTTGGCACCGCAAGAGGAGCAGGTACCACACTTGTCTGTGGCCGTGACTGTGTCTGTCCTTTATATTCTTTCTTTGCAGATTTTCCGGTCACTACTGAGATATTCGCTGGCGCACGTGCCAATGAAGATCGCTTCTGTGACATTCCTAGCGCGTGGTCTGCCTCCATCCTCGCCGTAGTAGAGACTCATTTTGGGTGCTGTTAACAAAACTTTTCAAGCCAGATTAGTATTATGTGGTGGGAAACAGCGCCGTGTTTGGTGAGTGAAGCAAGTCATTGCGGTTCAGGCAGCAAGCAAATCTCGAGGATTGGTTTTCATAATGACCAGCAAGCAGTCGAAATGCGTCAGCCGACATAGCAAAACCATACCATAGAAACAGCGTGATTTTAGATGCAAGGGCTACAGATTATTAAAGTCATCATCCGAAGTTGACTGTTCGTGAACGCAGATCCTCGATATTTAGCCCTTACCCGATGTTGCTAAACGTCAGGGACCGTGCGGCAAGGATAAACTATTATGACCCTAACCGTGACATAAATGCATTCACATGTTTGGTTCAAGTTATATTACGACCAGAAAAGTTCTTAAACAGTTCAGCATGCTGCATGGCGATCCAGAAACAAAAAAAATTAGGGCTGCTGTTGCGAGTATTGGCAGTAATCCGCATTATTAAAACTCAAATGTGGGTCTATTATTTAACATCATAGCAAGAAATCAAACCGAACGCAGGAATAATTCAGGAAAAAGAAGAAATAGCGACACGCAAAGCAAAAATAATTGCAACTGCCAACGTTCAACATCCCTGACTCGCGCCGACTGTGACCTCAATACCAATTATCCGAACTATCATAGGAATTCTTTAGCAATGTTAAGAGCCTCAAAGTTTCCCCGTTCATTCGGTGCCTCCGCAGTCCTAACAAATCCCTCTCACTGCTGAAGAGTCACTCACAAACAACTTTAGATGCTGGCAGCGGTAAGAAATCTCGAGCAGCTCTTGCCATTTGGGGGTACTCGCCTTTATGGCGTTCCACCACTCAAAGAGTCGTTAGCATTAGTATTTGCGAGGCTAATGATACCCGGCATCAAAATACCGATCAATACAGAAATGTGCTTTTAGACTGGTTGTGGATCTTTTGCAAAAGCCGTAACTCGCGGTAATTGTGACTGCGGCTCTCCCTCAGGGGGATATTGGCAATGCAGGAAGGTTCTCAACTCGTAAACAAGAAAATCGAGAATCGCGAGACCGAGAGCGTGAGCGCGTCTCGGCGTTGAACGACGGGAATTCGAGCTCCGCTTCTGGCTGGAGCAGAGTGGCCAGCAGAGGCTTCGAGACCGCCGGATCGGTCGATGCTTTGTCGAATGGATCAAACACGTCCAAAAATTCACTCATTACAATTATCCGATTTGGCGCAATCAGGTTGCAATTCTGAATATTAAAGCAATCAAAGAGTCCATGGAAAAGGATGTCAGTTTGCGGTCGGTGCGGCCGCACTTTGCGTACCAAAATCCTCATGCTGCCACCCACGTTGCAGGGACGGCTTACTTATTTTGACACTAACTCGTCATTGCAATACTGGATTGTCATTCTAACTCTGAACATGCAAGCTGAATATCAATGATGGATATGTCTATAGCCAGAGCGTGCACTAGGACGCACAGATATATCCGTCAGGGTCAGACATCTTACCTCGTGGTGGTGACTAAAACAAATTGATGAAGAACCAACGCTAAGTCGCTGAACCCTAACCTTGTCGGATGGCCGCCTTCGCCTACGGAAAGATTCGGCGGATAAGAACCAGCAAGCCAAGTTAACCAAACAATAGCAGCAAGAACTAACAATGAGGCAAGCTTCATGGCGACTATCACATATACCATCAGAGCCCTCATTCACGAAACTCTGTCCAGGAGCCCTGAAAGGAAAGATCTGAATTCCTTCCTAAACCCTAAGAGGGACAGGCATGTTGAGATAGCTGATAAAATCAATAAAAAGGCAGCAAAATCGCTGAAACGAAAGGGTATAACTTTAACCGTCGTAATTTCCTTGATACACAGACTCTCTGCTTAAAGTATTTTAATGGTTTACGTGCACTTAGCGTAATGAACTCGACGATCTCAGAAATGCATCATTATTCCATACATTGTTAGCAAGATGCTTTGTTTCAAATTCCAAGTTCATTCCCTGAGTCCTAGATAAATAACCTTTGCCATTTTAAACCTTCAGAAATAAGTTAGGCTGTGATTTAACTAGTCGAAAAATAATAACTTTGTTGCTCGCATTCATATCTCATCGGCAAGATAACTTCACCGGGGGTCACAGCTCTCTTGACTGGCCCTTCGAAAAATCATCTCATAATTCAAATAGCAAAGCTACTAGAACTGCATACCCAGATGACACTTCAGCCTATCCAATTTTCGATGCCAAATCTGAGCAAAAATTTATTGCATGGATTCGAAAATGCCATCAAAGCAACATAATGTTTAGCAGCGAAAGAGTTCTTTGATTGCTACGATGAACTTCACATAGGCTTTTCAGCATGCGGATCCGTTAAATGGATGGCCTTCGGCGCACTGACCCTACTTTGAGACAAAGACCGCCCACATCGGATGATAAGCAGCCTCACCGTAGGCAAGGCTCCCTATCGATAACAAAAGGATATGCGGCTCTAATTCGATGACTAGTTTTTCCGGCCATTCCCGGGACAAGTTATCGGACAGATAGGCGAGTCCTCTGTCTTCTATTGCTAGAAAGCAATAGAGAGCTATACGCAGCGCTCCTCAAAAGTCACAGAAGCCTGGCTTATCGCTGACAGCAGCGACCCGTAGATATAGGACACGGCAGCAAAGCACCCGGAGAAAAAAGTTTTTGAACAAGATTGATGGTACTATATAGTATGTACTAGTACATATATCGCTTAATCTCAACGGTGATGAATCTAACTATATCTCGGAAGCGATAAGACTCTTGACACGGGCAACATGAGACGGCGTTCGTTATGTGCGTGTGCGCAATAACAGTTCGTCAGAGAAGCAACTAATGAAAAGACAGCTGACAACTGTACGGCCAAGGGCTCAATCGTTTTACTACATATTACAATGTCGGCTTCCTAGTTGCGTCGTATTTAGCAATGCTGATGATGTCCTGGTTGCGGCCATCAATCGTAGTTCCCGCTGGAAACGTGGTGGAGCGTGTTCGTCATGCTCATCCCTGTCGCACAGGATGCCAAGAAGGTGAGTTGTAACTTCGCGAGCTCTCTTCCAAATTCTAATGTAATTGCAAATTTACGCCCCTTCGTTTCCTTGCTGGTGTAGGCGAGTCTATTTGCTTCCCAGGCTTTGCCAGAACAATAGGTCTCATAGGTAGGTTTAGCGACTTGGCGGTGGCTCTTTATTATTGATGTTGCTGTCTACCTTTCTGTTGCTTTCTTTGGTTTCTGGGCACTATCGGATTATCATACTACGACTCGCGCACTCTGGCTTAACGAGCAGGCACGGACGCTTGGAGTTGCAAAAGCATGGAAGCCATCGGCGTTCCGGCGCCACGGAAACTGACAGACAAGAGCACGATCAAAATGTGGTGGCAGTTCAAGCCATGGGCTTACATGTTCCCGTACATTTTATCTGGCTTAATCGCCACAGTCAACTACATAGACTATGGTCTGGCAAACCGAACTTTTCCAAGAAGACGCCGAAATGCGAGGTTTACAGCCATGTCTTGGCAACGCGATCTTGTTTGCAATGGGTGCCTGAGTGCCATTATTTATTTATTCGACACCAAATGCGCCGCGTTTCCCCATCGAATACTGGTCACCATGGCATTTTCAATCGGGGCCTTGCCGCGCTGGATATTGTACATTATTACCAAGCTGAAATATCAAGCCGCGTGGAATGACTGTAAATACGTACTGGCGTATAGCACGTATTGTTGAGGAGATCTGATGGAGAAGCGCCGCAGACAAGTGCTACCAGAATCAGAGCAAATGAAATCTAGCCTCTGAATGAGAAGTTAATTAATGTAATAGTCGCTACGTATTACGATATCTATCTATAGCAGAGACTTTTGCAAATAGCATTCTGCACTTTCAACAACTGCCGCTCCTACTATTTTAAATCCCATACCCATGTATAGTTTTAATGCCGTCTCGTTCTTCGGATTCGACGTAAGACAAAGTACACCTGTATAGTCACCGTCCATTTCCTTCATTTCCTCGTCAGCAAATTTCTCCGCGACACGCAACAATTCGACTCCGATCTTTCTCCGGCGGTAGTTCTCGTGCACAAAAAATGAGTTTAGTACAAAAACCCTCATACTTTCCGGCTCTTTGTCGCCGGCAATGACAGTTTCCTCTACTTCCAAGTCTGTTGCAACCTCAGCAGGCAAAAAGGGACCCCTCACCACCACCATCCCGATCCAATTTTCTGTATCCGGTCTCTCGCCTTCCAAATCAAATTTGCTTGACATAACGGCAATAAAAGTGGTAGACATTGGGTTCTGTAGTCGATCGTACCATTTTTGGTCTGGAAAGTCAACTTCAGCTTCGTATCGTGAAGAAAAGCTCTCGGCTGCGGTTTTGAGAGCGTGCAGACGTAATGTGCGATAATTATCCTTCACAGCGCGGAGCTGCTTAAACTCAGGAAATGTGCGAGGAAGAGGTCTAATTGATACCGACATTGTAAATGAACAAGCTACGTGGACCTAACAATAAACAGGGGAGAGGCCGCTTTAAGTCCTTACACTGGTCGATCTGGGTGCGTCATTATTGTCAGGGTTTAAAGACCAAATAAGTCACAAAATTAGTCACAAAATTAGTCACCCAAAACATGGTAATCAAAAGTATATAATAAAGCCCAAGTACTGTCGCTTCTCACAGAGTTCCACGAACTGTTATTCTATCGACTGATTTTATGTGGCCTTCTATAACAATTCTGTTCGTTTGCCGGTCATGGAAGTCATTGAAGTGAGAGTCCTTAGGTTTTCACCCGGAACTTCAACTTAGTTTGAATATCGCGTTGGTGCCCGCCAAGCCCTAAGGCGATACCATCCCTTCTTGCTATCAAAATGAAGACTAGGCACCAACGCTTGTTGGGACACTTTGCTCCTATGAAGCGATGTCGCGACGTGACTGTCTCCCAGTTTCACGAATATTGATCGTACGATTGTGTTTAAGTGTAGAAAGCATACCTTATCGGCACAAACCTTTTTCGAAACCGCAGGATAACGCGCTCCGAGCCTACTTACAGCTATCGACCCGGTTTAGGTCAATGATGTACCGCAGCTTTTAGTGGTGGGCACAGACCACGCCTGTATTTTTGAATCGACTTGTTCCCCATGTATTCTCTGCGGGATTGCTCGAGAATTACATTTGTATGCTCGAGAATTACTGCAATGTAATGGTGGATAAGGGAAGACGGTGGGAAGCAAGCACAGGTAGGCAAGGAATGGGCTGGCGGGCGCTTTGATCACTCTCGGAAGATCCAGTCGGTTTGGCCGAATAACGATTGTGCTAGATTGAGGCGCTACTTTATTTCCACAAAGATTGAGCCGTGCGTGAACTTTGCAAGCACAGCCTCTTTGTTTGTTTCCCCATATCTGCGATAAGGAGGTGCCTATCCACTCTGAATTTTCTGCAAGCTGCGAATGATTTACGGTTATGGGACTGTTCTATAGCAGTTCTCGATCTCAATCTCAATCAGATAGAGTTGAAGGTATTCGCGATGATTAAGAAAAGGAACAAATCTTTATCGTTTATGTCTGGAGCGGCTAGTAATTCAGCCCTGTGCCAAGGCCATCGCTTGGGCTAGTCACAGGCTGCTAGCGCTTCGCTATGCCTTAAAGTGTTATCGGACTTATTGACCGACGGCGCAGAAGTATCTTGCTGCGTGCGGTTCCTCATACATACCTGTGAATACAGGTTGCCGGCGTTTTCTCCTTCTGTTCTGGCTCAATTTCATATTTTAATCGCAAGATGATAAGCGTCTTGGCAGAGTAGGCACTCAGTGTGCCATCTCTATCTGGCCGGCTATCGTGTTTGACATAAATGCTCGCTCTGCTGCTGCACTGGTGGTCGCCTTTGGTGTGTGATCCTATCAAACCACTTTTTGTATTGGTTTATTCCTTACGATGACTTTGCCTGAGAAGCTCAATAAATGGGTCGGTTACAATCGCGAGCACGAGGCTGTGCGATTTGCAGAGTTATCGTCTATCTCGCCTGAGGATCGGCTGGTTCGCTTTGCCGACTTTATCGACACTGACGCGGATTTCAAACCTACAAAGATTGGAAATTTCTTTGGGCAGTTTTGGGATACGTTCAGGAAGCCACCGAAAGAGAGAAAATATGTGCAGAAGCTGGATTTGTGTATCTTGTAAATTGTTCTTACCTATTATGATTCCAATGCGTGTCTAATCAATATCTTAGAATTTACTCAATCTTGTCCTTCCTCGTGAAGACCCTGGACAACTCGAATGTGAGCAACGCATATGTGTCCGGCATGAAAGAAGACCTGCATCTTTATGGCCAGGAGCGTAACTTGTTTACAACATTCTTCAGTATCGGCTCTATCATAGGCGCCGTTCCGTCTCAGGTGATTTTGAACAGGGTCCGTCCGTCGATTTGGATTCCGTCCTGTGAAGTTTCGTGGTCTATTATGGTGATGATTATAGCGTCGACAAAAGGCGCCAAATTGGTATGGAGTCTTGTTCGTGTACTTCGGTCAGGTGACTAATAAAAATGTAAACAGATCTATGTTATGCGGTTTCTTATGGGAATTACAGAATCTGTTGCCTATCCCGGATTTGCATTGGTCTTGGGGTCGTGGTATCGTCCGGATGAGTTGGCCAAGCGTATGACAATCTACGATGCGGCCTGGGCGATTGCGAACATGTTCTCCGGTTATATCCAGGCCGGCGTTTACACGTCCATGAACGGCCTTGGTGGCCTTGCTGGATGGCGATGGTTGTTTATTATTGACGGGATCATTGGTCTACCAGTTGCTCTTTTGGGATACTTCGCGATTCCCGACTTTCCTATTAATAGCAGAGCCAAGTGGATGAGCCAGGCCCAGAAGGACTATAGTGTTATTCGAATGCAGGAGATCGGACGGAAACCACCTCGCAAGCTTACGCTCAAACGTCTGGGCCAGATGATGACCCAATGGCGACCATATGGCTTCATGTGGCCATACATGTACGTGCAGGTCTTCAATGTCGTCATCTAACAAGAACTAACGTATAATCAGTCTCTTCAGCATCTGCGATACGTCTTCATATTGGAATTTATGGCTGAAATCTCTAGGCATTTATTCTGTGCCGCAGATCAACTTGATTCCAACAGGTGGCTACGCGTGCGGTCTTGTGTCCGGATACTTGATTGCAAATATGTCCGATCGCGCGGGCAAACGATTTCCATTCTTGATGCTTGCAATCTTTTTCAATTTTCTTGGTAATCTCCTGCTTGCGATCTGGAAGATTCCGTTCGGCGTGAAGATGTTTGCATTTTTCCTTCCAGAAATCGGATACCCTCTCTGGGGTTTGATGCTGACTTGGTCAGCCGAAACTTTCCAGGACGACACCGAACTGCGCGGCTTAGTTGTCGCGATGGGCAACACACTGTCAAGCGCCATGGGCGCATGGTTCCCTCTCGTCGTGTTTCCGACACCACAGGCGCCCCAATACAAGCTTGGTTATAAGCTTGTGACGGGATTAACGGTGCTAGAAGCGATGGGTGTCATATTTTTCTTGATCATGAGCAAGCGGGAGTTGAAGACCCGTGGAAAGAAGTTGAATAAGTTTGGATTGGCCGTCGATATTGAGGATCATAGTGACAATGGCACAGACAAGCTTAGTCTTGAGATGGGCGACGAAGAAGTTGGAAAAGTTGATTATCATGCGAAAAGTGGTGCGGTTGAAATTACAACGACGGATGTTATTGTTGCTGAGAAAATTTAATATGTGTGGTTGATTAGAAATTGTCATGAGTTTCGAAATAGATAGCTAAGATATATAGAGACGAAGTTTGTGTTTGAAGTTTGCCCTTGACGTGTTTTTAGTATCATTGGCGGAACTTCTTGTGCTGGGGCGCTGCATATCCATACTCTGGCCAGTTCATGAAGTACCATCAAGTGAGCTCTTGCAGCAGGCAGTATCGTCAAAAAGCCTCAATCACCAATACAGGATTAATTTTCTTTTTTTCAACCCACCTTCGTACTTTTATAGGCATGAAATTAAGTCTTTTATGCCAAAGCCAAGATAAGATACCCGTTGAACCGGAGCTTAGTCTGTGCACTTGCCTATGGCGCCGTTGCCACTTCCAAGCCGCGGCGCGTCGCCCGCCTTCCCGATGCCCTATCGATAGCTTACTCGGTACACCCACACGACCAGCGAGCAATGATTGTATCGAAAATGATAGGGCTATCAATGCTGTGAAATCCGCCGGCAACAATAGACCCACGTCTCCATTTACAGCATACAATATATTGCTCGGAAGTGTCATGTGTGTCGGCAGTACTTCGATTTCTTTCTCCGCAGTGGACGTGTATCAGGACTATTGGTTGTGCAGGTAAAGTTACGGACAGTTAGAGTTTCTGTTGTTCATATCGAGTTTCTACACGTCAGGAAGACTGAGTCGCGATATTTATCCTGTCAACGATCTATCGAATGCAGACCTCGCCGATATGCGGGGAAAGAGCGTGACATCTCAAACAATTCCCGGAGCACGAGAATTATCAACTAGATATTATTTACAGTACCTGTCGGGTAAATCGATGGCTCTACCAAGACCGGCTCCACGCTACCAACCAATAGAGCGCGGCGCACTTTCGGCGGTGAGTAACATGACCTTGCACTCGCAGCAGCTTCTGCGACAAATGTTTTTGTCGTGCCAGTGTTAGTATTGGCGCTGAGATTTGTGATATCCGTAGCGAGGCAAATTCTATTTAGTATCGCAAAGATCGTGCTTTGGTGATGCTGCGTGAGTCTTTGCAATCACGAATACGAATGTCAAAGCTATTCCTTAAATGGAAAAATGCTGTGGTTAAAACTTTAAACAGCGTAAGTGTAAACTGTCCCGCCTTTAAACAATTCGCAAATGCCCGAAGTCTTGAGCAGTGCAGTTAGAATCATGTTTAGATACAAGACTTCCCTTGTTGAGCATTTGACATTTAACAACACGCTCTTTGGCTTGTCAGCACGTGGATGACCATGCAGCGAAACCTTAGCTTATCGCCGTCCTACGACAATATCGGCAATAAGGTCTCGGACGATATACCAACAATAAGAGACCAGCCAGTTCAGACCAATCGCCGGGGTGTGTAGCCCGCATGAATTCCTGCATATTACTCAACCAGATAAAATGGCACTGGCTCTAAGTTAAAAAAATTCATTGCGGAATGTGTGGGAGTTTTCGTGATGTATTGGACCTATGCAGAGTATCGGGTAAGACCTAGCTAAGTTCTGTTCAGTAGTATGAGAGGAGTGATTGTGATTCATCAAGTCGGTTAGGACTTCATGAAACGTGGACCGGGATAGGGTACGTTATCAGGTACCGCGAGCGGAGAGGTACTCTTTCTGGCAGTACAACTTAAGCAATTACTCCGTCTTGGAGTCATGCAAGTCATCTAATAGGCGATTAAAAATAAAAAAATATAACAGTAGCGGCTAAACTTTTCATATCCGATTACGTCTCGGCTTCCCTACGGACTCTCTCAGTAGCTTTCCAAGTGGCTCACCATCAATTTCCATGCACAGAAGTCGCAGCAGTCAACCATAATTTAAATTTAGCTTATGCTGCCCATAAAACGACAGAGACCACTGAGACACATTATGAATTTGTATTATGTAGGAGCTGGAACGGACCTTGGTAAAAATATTGTAAATTTGCTAGACGAGAGTCGAAAATTGCGAGTTGACCATGAGCGATAAGCATTTAGAGTTTAGCAGTGGGTGGGTCTGCGCTACTCTCCTGGCAGTTCTCTACAAGCTTGGCCAGTTAAGGCTATTGAGACTCTGTGCACAGCAGTTCAAGACGATATTTTTGGCTATCAGCAATTCAGCATACAACGAGTTAGAATTCGATTGACTTGCTTTTCTAGGTTATCGCGTTTTTAGGTAGAGCATCACGGCCGGGCCGAAGCCATCATGTGACAAAAACCCTCATTGTAGTGATCTTTCCAACACAAGTTTTAAGGTTAGGAGTCCGAAAATCCTTAGATACCGATACGGTATTTGAGTGCGAAAGGTACGTTAAATGTATGGCCCTTGGCAGAAACTACCAATCTTTGTTCTTGATGGTGACTGTGGTACGCCATGGGGTACGGTGGACACGATACCCCGAATACTGCCCAGGTGTGGCTTCCGCCTCCGATAAGCCTGTCTATCTCCTTGGCGCAATCATCGTGGAATCAGAACCAGCGCCGTCCGGCGTACGGAGGTTAGAAGCATCTGCCCGAGCTAGCCAATCTGACTAGTTACAAATACTCGAACATCTCCTCTTGTGAACTGTTGGTCTGCCGTGTTCCCCTGGATCCAGCTCAATCATCAGTTTAAGCAACATTCTCGAATTGCCATCATGGCTATGGATGATATCCAGAAGACTGCCTACGTGAACAGCAGTGAGGAGTCTACTGATGCTCTACCTGTTGCGACTGAGGCAGTTCCAACAACTACATGGGGCAAGTTCCTCAAGAAAATTGAACTCGATTCCAGCAATTCGGGCCGATTGAGTAACGAAGGTTTGTGCTGACGTATTACTCTATATCGATTAGTGTATTGATTGTAATCTTTGATAGATTTGGACCCTGTCCCTTGGGAAAGACGAACTTGGCGATGGTACAATTTGGCACTCTACTGGATTTCAGATGCATTTTCCCCTAGTGGTTGGCGCGCTGCAGCGTCTTTGATGCAGATCGGTCTCTCTTGGCGTTGGTCGCTCTTTAACCTTGCTCTTGCCAACATCTTGATTGCTATCATCATCACGTTCAATGCTCATCCTGGTGCACGCTACCACGTTTGCTTTCCCGTCTTCTCGCGTGTGCCATTTGGTTTCTACTTTTCTTACGTCATGGTCTTTATGCGTATGATCACGGGTATTTTCTGGTACGGTATCCAGACCTACACTGGAGCCGAGTGTGTTCGTATGTATTGTTTTCTTATTCACCTTCCGTAAGTAGGCATCTAATAAATCTAGGGTCGTTGCTGTTCGCCATTTGGCCGTCTTTCCGCAATTATCCTAATTCTCTTCCAAAGTCTGCCAATATTGAAACCAACTTCATGATCAGCTGGTTCGTCTATTTCATGTTATGCGTTCCCGTCCACCTTATCCGTGTCGAAAACACTCGATGGTACTTTCTGTTCAAGTGCTGCCTTACCCCCATATGCGGTTTCGCTATTATGGGTTGGACCGTGCAAGCAGCGAAATCGCTCCCTGGTCCCTCTCTTTTCGCAGAAGGAAATGCTATCCACGGAACGCAGTTCACCTGGGCTTTTATGTCGGCTTTATACTCTAATATGGGTGGTGGCTCTACTTATGCTACTAACGCGTCTGATTACTCTCGTTACACTCGCCGGGAGAACTCTATTCTATTCCAGCTCTTTGCTCTTCCCTTCTCAAATATTGTCATGGCCGTTATGGGTGTAGTCGGTGCTGCAGGTACTCGCAAGATATATGGCAAAATTTTGTGGGATCCTTTGTTGTTGATCGATAACTGGACTTCTCCAGGTGGTCGCGCTGCTGCCGCTTTCTGCGCTATCGCGTTTACTGTTGCGCAGGTCGGTCAGAATATTTCCGCGAACTCTATCGCGGCTGCTAATGACCTTAACTGCATTTTCCCTAAGTATATCAACATTAGACGTGGTCAGATCATTGCTGCTTTGCTTGGTGCCTGGGCTCTCACTCCGTGGAATATTCTCACCTCTGCTACGGCTTTCTTGTCGTTCATGTCCGGATACTCCATTTGGCTGTCATCGATTGCTGGTATCCTTTTTTCCGACTACTGGCTTGTTCACAGATTGAAATACGACGTTCGCGAGCTTTATAAGACAGATGGTATTTACCGATACAACAAGTGGGGTGTTAACTGGCGTGCAGTGGTAGCTTTCAATTGTGGCTGGGTTCCTCTTCTTCCCGGTTTCATCCATGCAGTTAACCCAAAAATTAACGTGATTATCGGCATGCAGCGACTTTACTACTTGGGTTTCTTCTATGGCTTCTTCTGTGCCGCTTTGGTTTACTGGACATTGTGCTATTTCTTCCCGCAGCAGGAAACTTATGTAGAGGCGGTATTGCCTCCCGGAAACCCCTTGGATGAGGAACAGGGTATTGATAGCGTTGAAATTGATATCGTTGGAACTGATTACGACGTGGAGAAAAAGGATTAAAGATTGGATATTTTGGAATATATATATATATAGATTGGAGTTCTTTGAGGTTTGTCTATAATTGATTTGTATTTGTTCAATTAGTTTTAAGGTTTGTCACCAATTAATTACACTGCAATCTGATTTATTATGCGAAAAGTGGTGCGCTTGAGATCACAACGAAGAATGTTACTTACGTGTTGTCGATCAGAAATTGTCATGAATTTCGAAGTAGCCAGCCAAGATATATACACGAAGTTTATATTTGAAGTTTGCCCCTGACGTGTTTTTAGTATCATTGGCGAATAACCTCGGATTACTTCTTCTGCTGGGGCACTGCATATCCATACTTCTGGCCGGCTCATGTAGTATCCTCTGATTATCGAGAAGAAGTATCTTACCTCTGACGACGACGAGTACGAAAGGTGACCGTGAGGCTTATGGTATCGTTGAGGTGATCGATGGAGACGCGCCGCAGAAAACCAGTCAGAAAGTCTAGTCTCTGGATGAGAAATTAATAATATTTTAGTAGTCGCAATTACGGCATTTATCTATAGCAGAGACTTTTGCAAATAATAAAACTTAATGCCGTCTCATTTACGAAACTTGATTTTTCAACAATGTCGGCTTTCCCCAGTTCAAATACCTCACCGTCCGACCTCGTCATAAAATGTTCGTACACCTGGATCCAAGGACATGACCCGAGGGACGCCTGCAAGGCCTTCCACCTCCTCTAGTGACCCGGGCACGCATAGATAAAAGTGGCCTGTAAGCCATTCCATCACCAGCCTGCTGTCATAAAGCAGCTTCTCCGCAAGTCCCTTACATGAAAGCCGTACTTCCCACTGCACCGCAGCCAGCGCTTCTGTGGATGACAATGCTCTCCTGGAAGCACTTTTGTCGAGAGCGGTACTGGAGCTTAAACACCTTTTTATCCGTCTTGTGCCTAGCTGCTCCCGAAGCAAATGCCTTCAGGCCGGATGTCGTAAGGAGTCACCTCATGGCCAGGATTTGTTCAACAACTCTGTCGCCTCCTTCTTGATCGCCCTGGCTCTCAACGCCTTCTTCGATCTAGGGACCCCCTCGCAGACATTCGTTGTATGTCCAACGCGCCGCCCCATCCACTTCTCCAGAACCTTCTTCTCCTCTGCCGTGGGATACAATCTCCTTCGCCACGGGCTTCTTAGCGGACTGGGATAACTTCGGCCTCTTTGCCGATCGTTCCACTTCATTTTCATTCGCCGACCAGTTAAGGTCATCGTGGATCTCAGGGGACAATTGGCCCAACCGTGGGCAATTGTCTCCGACCCCCACTCGCGAGAGAAGAGGAAGGCAACCACAGTTGTTGGCTGACTTGCGCCGAAACGCTGTTCCAGAACAGTAATGGGGACTGTTGTCGTTTTTGTGGAGCCATTATTCTGACACGCGTCTATTTCTTTTACCCCCATTCCACAGGCGAAACTCGCGAGAATATTGACCACATCGTCGACCAGTTCAATTCTCGAACTTCCTCGGACGTTGTCCGCATCGAGCACACCTTACAAAGCAGCACATCGACGTCGCAGAAATTATGGCGCAGGATCTCGAAAACTAGCTGCACATACTCCAAAAATGACGATCCGGAAGTGGAGACCATTGAGCATTGACTTTTCTCGTCACTCAATCAGTTCTCAGCACAACCAAGACGGCTTCAATATGCCACAGCCTCAGCACCATGTGAATGACAATACGCTTAATAAAAAAGTAAATTTGCGATGTTGAGCGGGCTTGGCGTTGCAGTTGCAGCAATTCTGCTGATTCGGGCTTGTCTTTCTTCGTTTCACTTCACCTAATTTGGGATGCAATTTGCGGCCTCCGGTTCGAACGAACATTTAGTCGATGTCCATAGGACCAGTTGTGATTTTGAAGGCTTCAAATCAAAATTGCAGCATGTCACAATAGAGATGAATCATTCTATGCTGCGACGACTATGGGGGGAATCTACGTCCAAAGCCGGTTATATAGGAAAATACTATGGCTATGGCTGCTTGAAATGAGGCCTACAGTGCCTGATCTGGGGATTCTAAGTAGGAAATGAAAGTTGCGCGGCGCAAGAGAGGCGTCCTAACTATGCCCAAAACAGCAGTGCGTGGGTCCTGAAAAGACTTAGGCTTGACCAAAACGGGAACTACCAAAGTCAAATATCATTAGCATTTACGGTTGATCGCACGTGTCTATGCGACGTCGATGCCGTGCCTGTGCCTGCACTGAGTGTCAAACAAGGTTTAGCGTAGAGTTTGTCAATCCACCGCTGTTCGCGCTTTGTCTCGGCCTCGAGCCCAGAGTGTTCAACAAGGCGTGCCAGCCTCCATTTTTTTGACCTTGCTCGTTCCTTCCCTCTTCCCCATAGCCTCCTACGCCTCTCTCTTCTCTCCCTCCACTCCAAGTCATGAAGTTCGAGTCCGTTGTTCTGTCTGCGCTTGCCGCCGCGTCCGTCGCGCTCGCCGACCTTAACCCCATCGTCGTCAAGGGAAACGGTTCGTTCATGTTTGTTTTGACGCACGCGCTGGTTCCCATCGCATTCTCGCTCCGTGCAACTGATGCTAACTGACATGTCGCAGCCTTTTTCGACTCCGTCACCGGAGACCGTTTCTATATCAAGGGTATGTACTTTTGTATTTGCAGATTATTCCTGCCTCCCGCTCCCACTTCCACGCCAGTGTCAGTTGGCTTAGAATTGTGCATTGGCATGCATTCTCTGTATGACTAAAGATCACCAGGTGTTGATTATCAGCCTCCCGATGCTAACGGGGAAACGAGCGATCCTCTAATGGACTATAATGTCTGCAGCCGCGACGTTCCCCATATCAAGGTGTGTTCCTCCTCTGACGATTGCCATACGGCCGGCGTTTGTTTACATTTCTGCTAACCTTTTCCAGGCTCTTGGCATGAACACCATCCGCGTCTACCACGTCAACAACGCGGCCGACCACTCTGCTTGCATGCAATTACTTCAGGATAATGGCATTTACTTATTGCTCGACGTTGCTACAGCCGATCAGGCCATCTCGCGTGACTACCCGATGTATTCTTACAACTATGTTCTACTACAGCATAACTTCGCTACCATTGATGCCTTCTCCAACTACACCAACGTGCTTGGATTTGTTGCTGCCAATGAAGTCGTCAACGCTGTCAACACGACGGACACTGCCACCGTCCTCAAGGCCGTAATCCGGGATATGAAGCAGTACATTTCAGTGCAGTCTCCTCGCACGATTCCTGTCGGATACTGCGCCGCCGATGTCGCCGAGAATAGATATCAGCTTGCTCACTACCTTAACTGCGGTGATGAGAGCGAGCGCGCCGAGTTTTTTGGCCTCAACGACTACTCGTGGTGTGGTGCGTCATCCTACACGGTCTCTGGCTATAACCAGAAAGTGGCCAATTTCAATAATTATTCCATTCCACTTTTTTTCTCCGAGTATGGCTGCAATCTCGTTGAGCCCCGTGAATTCACGGAGGTCCAGGCTATCTATTCCTCGCAAATGATCCCCGTATTCTCAGGTGGATTGGTCTACGAGTACATCCAGGAAGCAAACAACTACGGTCTCGTCGAGGTTTCGAGCGATCTGGAGACCGCCACGCCGCTTACGGATTACTATAATCTGCAGTATCAGTTCAACCAAACCAAGCTTCCGTCCGGTGACGGCGGCTACCACGCAAACAACCCCCCTAGTGAGTGCCCTGCGTACGTTAAGGGTCTTTGGGAGGCCAACGACACTCTACCCTCCATGCCCGCGCAGGCGTCGCAATATCTTACTGCTGGCGCTGGTACTCCGCTTGGTACTGATGGTCCGTCCAACCAGTGGGTACCTAACTCTGTCCTAGGCTCTTCTGGCGCGTCCTCTGCTGCCTCCGCCACTTCCACGGTCTCCTCTGCCGGCTCCGCCTCGTCTTTGTCCAGCAGCTCCGCGGGAAGCTCTACTGCGTCCGCCGCAGCTTCCAAAGGTGCTGCTCTCGCTACCGGCTTAAACTCGTTCGTTGCTCCTGTGCTTGTAGTCGCCTTCTCGTTCGCGTTCGGCCTGGTTGCTTTCTAGGTCGTGTACGAATAATAACTGTGCTTTTTGACCCTTTGTACTTGTATTATTAAGACCCTTTTTGTCCTGTTTGGCAATGTTGCATTGGAAAGATAAAGAAGGCATTGGAAATACCGTTTGTAGTGTTTATGTAATAGAGAGTAAAGTGGAAGGCTCAGTCGGTGTGTTAATTAATGTCCTATGGTATTGATTGTGGATAGGTAATACATATAGTAAATGGTACAAAGTAATGGACATAGTGGATAAGCAAACCAGATACAGAATGCTTTGACATGCCTGCACACCTGTAGATGTAGATGCGTAATCATGCAGCCCTGATGCAAAGTTCGTTCCACGAGAAAATTGTGAGCCGCACGGGTTGAACCCACGAGCTGCAGTCTACCTGAGATAAATTGAAACCACTAGAATTAAAACGAACAAAGGACTACTTGTTATGGACTGTTGAGAAGCTGGGATGGGTCGCGATCCGTTAATTGGACTAGTGGGCAAGCCGTCCAGCGGGAAATCCACCATGTACGTTGCTGCAATGACAATCGAGCAAATTGAAGGCTAATCATTATTCATTATTTTCCAGGCTAAACAGTACGTCGTTGGACGCATCGCTCGAGAAGCCATTTAGTTGATAATAATTTACAGGTCTGACAGATGCCACGGCGAAAACGGGCGCGTTTCCGTTTACCACAATTGATCCGAACAAAGCAACTGGTGCTACGACCTTGACCTTTGTTAAACTGCTTATTAACAACGAATAGGATATCTACAAATTGACTGCGCCTGCGCACGGTTCGGAAAAACGGACTTCTGTCGCCCGAACTATGGGTCATGTAAGAATGGCAAGCGATTTGTTCCCGTGATGCTTCTCGATGTCGCAGGGCTTGTTCCAGGGGCGCATGAAGGACGAGGGCTGGGGAATAAGTTTTTGGACGACCTGCGGCATGCTGATGCCCTGATACATGTTGTCGATGTGTCGGGGTCGACGGATGCGGAGGGCAAAGCTACGAGGTTTGTTCTATGGACAGAATAGTTGTTGCGGCAATGCTGATGGGGGTAGTGGATATGACGCACTGCAGGACGTGGAATGGCTGCGTGGTGAAATTATGCGGTGGATTGAAGGCAATCTCAAAGAGAAATGGTATGCGAAAACTTCTAGCGACAGCGTGTTACTCATAGCTTATGTGTGGTGTAGGGGGTCTATCAAGCGGCGGCATATCTCAACGAGTGCGTATGATTTGTTCGATTCCAGAATTGCATTTAACCGCTCACAGAGTCAACTCCGGTCGACACATTACAAAACCAGTTTTCAGGCTACGGTAGCACAGCTTCAGTCGTACAACGCTGTCTCGACAGAATGAAATTAACTGAACCGCTAGAACAATGGTCCGATGCCACGATCGAAATGGTCGTGTCCGCGTTCGTTGACGAGAAATTTCCCACTATCCTGGCGTTGAATAAGATCGACCATCCAGATGCTGACAGGTGCATTTATCGGATAACGAAGAAGTATCCCGACATGGACAAGATTGTGCTCACCTCCGCGATATCGGAGGTGTTTATACGTAAATTGGTCAAACAGGGGTACGCGTATTACGAAGGTGGGACATTCGTCACAAAATCAGAGGACCCGGAAGATCGGTTTCATCTAAAAGAAATCATAGATGAAAGGCTGCAAATGTATGTATAGCCAAATACGTGACACTACCATTTTCTCACTGTCTGTAGGCGGATAGATGCACTTCGCGACATGTTAGTCTATAGATGGGGTGGCACTGGCGTAATCCAGGCGTTGCAAGCCGCGGCGCACCAGTTACATCTCATCCCGGTATTCTCAGTCCGAAATATCCACACTTTTGCAAACTCATCCACAGACGACGCTGTGTTTAAAGATTGTACTCTAGTCAAACGTGGCACGCAGGTTGGTACTGTTGTGAGAAGGATCATGGGCGACGTCCCCATCGCGTTTGTTGAAGGCATTGGGGGTGTGCGGGTCGCTAAGACTGATACCGTCGATTCAGGAAAAAATGATATCTTGTGTTTTAAGATTCGGCATTGACGCATTGCATATTATGGCATGGAGTTATGAAGCGAATCAAGGATTCTGTTCCGGGAGTTGGACTCTTTAGATCGTATTTATCAATGTAAATATGTGGCAATTTCAAACGAAAGTAATTTTAACAGACAAAATGTACAGTTAGTTCCTTGTATCTCAACCCGCGTAACTCAGATCACCGCAACTACAATATAAGTTATTAAATGTCGCATCCATTGATACCCGCCGCGCAGTACTACATCAGCTAAGTCAACTTCACACCCTTCAACGCTTGCTTCAAGACTTCCTCAACGGCATCCCAGTCATCAGTAGGTACCCGTATCATCTCAATGTTGAAGTAACGTTGAATCTCATCCAATTGCCGCCACGTCCGCTCGTTGTGAATAAACGAGATCGAGACTCCCACACGTCCGAATCGACCAGTTCGTCCAATACGGTGGAGGTACGTCTGTGGATCCGGTTCACCAACCTCATTCGTAGGAATATCGTAGTTGATAACCATAGAAATGCTTGCGACGTCGATACCACGAGCCAAAACGTTAGTCGTGATCAAAACTTTACTCCTGCCGGCTCTGAAATCGTCGATAATGCGATCTCGCTCAAATCCCTCAAACGCCCCATGCAAGACCGACACCTTGTGTCCGTCTTCGGTCATCCGTCGCTGAATCTCATCCGCGGTCGCACGGGTACGAACGAATATTATAGACGACCCGACAGTAAGCAAATGGTACAAGCCAACAAGGACTTCATACTTATGCTCCTCGCTGTCGCAGTCCATGTACAACTGCTTGATCGCCTCTACGTTCAGCTCCTCGGTCCTCAGTCTAATCTCGTTGGCGTCAGGAATAATGCTTCTTGCGTACTCCGAAACTTCGTCTGGGAAAGTGGCAGAAAATAGGACGAGCTGGGTCAGCTCGGGCAAAGTGTTGCGAATACGGATACACTGCTCGCCGTGGCCCTGTCCCTCAATCATATTATCAGCCTCATCGAGAACAAAAACCTTCAACTTGTCGGTTTTGAGTTGGCGACGGAATATCATGTCAAGGACAGTACCCGGTGTACCAACAACAATGTTCGCGGTGACTGTTCGGCCTCGCTCGCCACGCTCACCAGGAATAGCAAATGCCGTGGACACTCCTGTGAATTGGCCCATCTGCCGCACGACAGACATAATCTGTCGCGCAAGCTCACGAGATGGCGAAAGGCACAGTGCCTGAGTCTCTGGCACAGTTTCATCGACACGAGAAAGCATTGTGAGAACGAAGGCGGCAGTCTTACCGGTGCCGGACTGGGACTGGCCTATCATATTCTTTGGCCTATTAAGGATCGTCAGTGCTATTTTTCATAAAGTGTAGAGGGATAGGAACGCATACGGATCATTCAGCAGCAGTGGCAGAGCTCTCTCCTGGATCTTTGAAGGCTTCTGGAATTTCATTGCATACAGTCCCTTGAGTAATTCTTCTTTCCTACAGACTGATTAATCTAGGCTTCTAACTTGTTGAAATACAATGCTTACAGTCCAAGCTCCTCAAATGTCTTGATCGAGTAGAGTGGCGAGTTGGGATCCGCCTGCAGATCCGCTAACTTGACCGCGACCTCGTATTCGTTTTCTACAAGTGGAATACCGTTGGCCACTGTAGACGTAGATGACTTTCGCTGCACCGGTTTGCTGATGCCATTAGTACCCGGCGTTGATTCTGGAGCAGGCGCATGTTCCCAGTCATCGTTGGACTTGGCAGGTGCATTTTCCCAGCCATCGGTCGCCTTAGACGGCTCAGGAGCAACATCCCATCCGCCAGCTGATTTTGGTTGCGGTGTATTGTCGTCCCAGTTTGCCGTTGGCGGCTTGGAAATTGCTGGAGTAACTCTTGTATCTTGCTGCTTAACAGGAAGAGCACCATATGTGTCGCCGCTGGAAGAGGCGGGCGCCCCCCAGGAATCTCCAATAGCGGGCGACTGAGCTGTCCACGAGTCAGCAGTAGGCGGCGCGCGCGTTGGTGGCGGGCGACTTGGACTTGGTCGAGAGGCAGGAGTAGCAGCTGGAGCTGCAGTAGGCTTAGCAGCTGGCACTGGATCCCAGGTATTCGATGCGGGAGTATCCCATGATGACGCAGTAGGAGCGGTAGTGTCCCATGACGACGCCGTGGTTGCTGGGGTATCCCAATCAGACATTTCTCAAAAATCACCCGGAAGATGGCGTCGGTAGTTTTTGTGTGAACAGACTATATATGCGCCTGTTTCGTGCAATCTCTATGGGATGCTGGATCAGATGATCTAGTGCGCGTGTGCTTGCGATCGGATGGAGTGAAAAAAGAGTGGACAGAAATTTAAATAAATTTGGTTTTTTCGTGATGTCTAGTCAGCGCTGGCGGTCAGTTACCCGGGTATATGTATGTGCAGCACCTTTGCGAATGATATGACGTAAGTGCTGTTCCGTGGCCGCATACCTACTTAATTTGGACAATGCCACACGAATTGTCCAAAGTTGGAGCATCACAGCCCCCGCAGACAGCAACAGCGACGCGTACTGTCTTCTCGCGGAACCGCGCGTGCAAATCAAATCTCAATGGACGGTCCAGACGACCATGGAGACGAGCTCTCCTTTGGTACCGAGCTAAAGGTATGTTGCCTTCTGTGTCGCGGCCATTTGCTTCGATTATGCTGCTACACCAATATGGCGGATACGGCGGATTCTAACTTCAGTTTGATCCTAGGACGGATTTAAAGTCACCGAGGCATGGGTATGCGATTTCGTATAGTATTCTTGTGAATACTCATTTACTGACGTTGGTGGCTAGATAGGAAACGGCGTGCGATGGCTCGAGGATATCCAGATGTTCTATCGCGAGCGAGCGGCTCTCGAGAAGGAGTATTCCATGAAGTTGCTCACAATAACCAAGAAGTATTTCGACAAGAAGGCCAAGAAAAGTATCAATTTGAGTGTTGGTGATAATCCTCAGGTTACTCCAGGATCTCTAGAATCGTATGTACCTCCCGCTAGACTTTCGTCGGCCATCGTCTAATGCTTGCAGGGCGAGTCTGGTCACCTGGACAGACATTCTCACGCAGACGGAGAATATGGCGAACGAAAAGGATAGATTATCAAATGAACTTTCATTACAAGTTGCGGACCAACTGAGAGGACTACAGAATCGCTATGAGGAGTTTAGGAAGAAGGTCTGTTGGATCAATAAATTGTGGATATGATCTAATGTGGTATATAGCATGTCGCGTTTAACGAGACCTTAATCGAGGAACGAGATGAAGCATACTCTGAGTTGAAGAAGTCAAAGCAGGCGTATGATGCTTCGTGTCAGATTGTTGAGAACTCGAGAACAAAAGTCGAGAAGTCTTTTGACAGTAGTAAGGTATGTTCTAGAGTTAAGCCTATGACTGACCACTGCGCTGACTCTTCGAAGACGAAAGCCACGAGACACTATGAACAGCATCGGCTGGACATGAATAATTCTAAGGTATGATTTGAACTTATGTTTGTGGTGAAACTTGTTAATGATGTAGAACTCGTATCTTATCTCTATCAATGTTACCAATCGTCTCAAGGATAAGTACTACTTCCAAGACATTCCAGCTCTTCTTGACGTACCTCACCTTTAATAGTCGCTTTTGACGTCGCTAATCTGTTGACAGAGTATGCAAGATCTGAACGAAGCGCGCGTCAGGAAATTAAACTACATCTGGTCTCAGGCGGCAATGCTTGAGACGGCGTGCCTTGAACGGTGTAAAGATCACCTTGCTTCTTCCGCTCATTCGATATCAATTAATGAGCCTGGTCTTGATTCTGCTATGTTTATGCGTCACAACTCGGTTCCTGACTGGACTCTACCCCCGGACTTCTTGTATGAGCCCTCCCCGATTTGGCATGATGACGATGAGATGATTACGGACGAACCTGCAAAGGTGTATCTGCGGAATAAGATGGCGCAGTCGAGACGTGGTATTCAAGAACTACGAACTACGGTTGAGCAGAAACGGAAAGACATTGAGTACTTGTATAAGCAGCGTGAAATGGCGATAGAGGATTCTACCAAAGGCAACTTCGATGAGGTGTTTACCAAACTAATCGCGGCTCAACGTGATGCGACAGTGGCAGACAGTAAGCGAATTGCGCTGGAAGTCGAAGTGGAGACAGTTGAATTAGTTGTCGGTGACATTGTTAAAGGTACGAAGCCGCATAATTTTAAGGGCGTGTCTTTCAAGATTCCGACAACATGTATGTTCTGCAATGATACTATGTGGGGCCTGACGCGCCACGGATTCAAGTGTCAAGATTGCGGGTACAATTGTCATGCCAAGTGCCAAATGAAAGTTCCTGCTGACTGTGGAGGAATGGTCTCGAAGAAGAAAAAGAAGAAAAACAAAGATAATGTAGAGACTAGTAGCTTTGTTAATGGCGATGACATCGAGGATGGGCCCAGTTTTACTCGAACGAGTACGGTGTCATCGTACACATCATCCATGCTGGATACTGTCTCCCGATTCGGCAGACATAAATCTGGGTCGAAGGCGGCGAGTAAAGCGGCGACGACGACTACGGATCCTTACGCATTGCACAATGCGGGTCCAAGGATAGAAGAGGCGCGTGCCAAGTACGCGTATAGTCCGAATGGAGATGGGGAAATCCCGCTTTCAGAAGGTGATCGACTGGAGATTCTAGAATCACACGACGGTACTGGATGGGTTCTAGTGCGGAATGGTATTAGTGAAGGTTTGGTCCCGTTCAGTTATATAGAAATCGTACCCGATCGTACGCGTGCGTCATCGGTGTCATCGTCCACTGCCTCGGTTGCTACTGGAAATAAGAAGAAGGGACCGGCCGTTGCACCAAAGAGAGGTGCGAAGAAGATCAATTATGTGGTACGTCTTGTCTCCGTAGCGGTTGAGAATGTTGTCTGATTGTCGTGCAGATCGCAATGTACGATTATACCGGGACGACAGAGGCGGAACTCACTATTCACGAAGGTGATAAAATTATGCTTACAGGTGGAAATACTGGTGAAGGATGGACCGAAGGTACGCATCAGTTTGTCTCTATGATATGTTTGTAACTAACAGTTATTAGGCGAACTGAACGGCATACTTGGTAGTTTCCCGTCCAATTACGTCCGTCCCGCTGACTAAACGTGGAGTGAAGCGCTGAAATTGTAGGTTTGGTATGTTCACATGATATAATAGGTACTTATTTGGTTGGTGGCATTTCCTTCCAAGTTTCATTGTTAGTTCTCTTGTAAAAGCTCATTGTCTTACAATGCTACAATGGGATTTACATGTGGCATCTTATATATTCCTACAGCTATTAGTTTGTGAGATGATGAATAGGAGTTCTTATGTATATGTTGATAAACATTTAAGGTGGGACGTCGAAGCTGGACTGTGGTCAATTTAATTTCCAAATTTTTGTAGTACAAGCCCTTGCACTAAACTATTTTGGTAATGCATTTATTGCATTCATTAGTTTTCATAGTGACCGAACAGCTATAAACCTTGGAACACCCGGTGTTCGCGGCTGACTGAGCGTTGACAAATATGTTAAGTCAAACACACCACTCTATGCGGTTACTTCAAGCTCGACTCCCAACATCAGTCAGAGGTTCGCCTACTTAACTCACACTTCCTCCAACATTTATATTAGCCTTGCATCTTGCTTCCGCATCTTCACAATACTAGAAAAAAGATAGATGCCACCGCTATCAACGCGGTCGCCACTTGGCGGGTATAAGATCCGCCGCGACAACGCTCGTCAGAGAGTGCTTGACAAATACGAAATTCTGGGATACATCGCTGCTGGCACTTATGGACGGTAGGTCTTATTCTCTCTAACAGTGCTCATAATATTTGTCGACTAATATGCTGGATACTAATGCATAATTTAGAGTATACAAGGCCCGTTCGCGGGTTGGGTAAAGCTCATCATAAAATGGTGTCGACGAATAATGCTAACTGCAGCAGAAAACCACTTGAGTTTGCCATCAAAAAGTTCAAAGCCGACAAAGAAGGTGAAATAACACATTACACTGGGATCTCACAGTCGGCGTGCAGAGAAATAGCACTGTGTCGAGAACTTCGTCATTTGAACGTGACTACGCTGGTTGAGATTATCCTCGAGGATAAGTGTATCTACATGGTCTTCGAATACGCCGAACACGATTTACTAGTATGTCAGAACATTTTTATTGCAAATTTAATGGAGAGACCGGACTGACTTGACTGTAGCAACTAGTGCATTTCCATTCACATCCGGATCGGCGACATTTCCCGGAGTCGACTGTTAAATCTATCCTTTGGCAGCTATTGAACGGTGTCTCGTACTTACATCAACACTGGGTTTTGCACCGTGACCTGAAACCCGCCAACATTATGGTGACAGCAGATGGAGTTGTTAAGATTGGAGATTTAGGACTTGCTAGATTATTTTACAAGCCATTGCAGCCACTCTTCACTGGTGACAAAGTCGTTGTCACCATATGGTACCGCGCGCCGGAATTGCTACTTGGCGCTAGGCATTATACGCCGGCAGTAGACATGTGGGCAGTTGGGTGTATTTTCGCGGAATTGTTAGCATTACGCCCGATTTTTAAGGGCGAAGAGGCCAAAATGGATAACAAGAAAATAGTTCCGTTCCAACGGAACCAAATGCAGAAGATCACTGAGATCTTAGGGTCTCCTAGCAGTGAGTAATATTCTGGATAAGAGAGTCCGGATTTTTTTTCTGACAGCAGTAGAGGAGAAATGGCCTGCGCTGCCGCAGCATCCTGAGTATCAGGCTTTGTCCACTTTTCGATATTATCCCAACATGTTGGAGAACTGGTATCACTCGGTCGGCGCCACTCATCCGAGGGGATTTCAGCTATTGCAAGGATTATTGGAATATAATCCGTTGAAGCGATTAAATGCCGATCAAGCATTACAACACCCATATTTCAACGAAATGCCGAAGGCCAGTGGAAAGTATGTCACAAATGGTCTCAATTACTAGTTCATCTTATTAACTGCGACGTAGCATATTTGAAGGTCAGAATATAGAGTACGCGAATCGTCGCATATCCAACGAAGATAACGATATTAAGACTGCGTCGTTGCCGGGAACGAAACGCAGTGGGTTGCCAGATGACTCGTTGCCAGTGCGGAAGAAATTGAGAAATGATTAGTTATTGTATATAGTGCATCATTTGGAGTTCTGATAGATTGTCATAGTCGTGCACAACAGAGTATAAGCCATATGTACATAGGAAGAAATCTAGTTGTAAAATGCTTCCATTGGGCGGGCAACCCACCCGGGAATGATGCCTGGCACAGACACAGAGCAGCAGGATGTCCTAACCAGCGGAACATTGAAGAGACCAAGACGGAAATCCACCAATGGATAGCAAATGGCAAGAGTTGGTGCCGAGATTGGCAGTTGAGTGAAGTGTATTTGAGAAGCCAGTTATTAATATACATTATGTCTGGTCAACGAAAAGGACAAAAGGATCGGCATGGGACTTGGATAAAATAAATGTTTCGGCCCAATTGTGCAGCATATATCGTAATAACTTCATTCTCATTTCATCGTTCTTTACGTGGTTATCCACGGATACGAATACGGGTAAGCCGGTTTCTTCTAAATATGGATACCTATACAGACATAGATAGTTAGATACTTTGCCGGGATACGGATACGGATATGGATAACGAAAAATAAACCTGGATATTATCCGTGCTGATTCCTAGACAAAAACGCGGAAACTGGACTATAATTTTAACAAATATGAACAAGAAACGACAAATCAAGTGAAAGGAGGGAGCGAAATATATATATATAATGTATTACGTGACCGGACAAACCAACCACCTGCCAGAATGAGGGTTAAGGCGCCCCCCTTTTTTTTTTTTTTTTTTTTTTTTTTTTTTTTTGGAAATAACTGAACGCTAGCCAATTATTGCTACAATAATTTACCTGATCCTGGCGACAACAAATAAAGAAAAAACTGGAAAACAAAGCACAACTGAAATAAAACGAAGGGATAATATCAAAAATGCCACTGAAAAGTTTGGTAATATCAAAAATGCCATCGGGCCACGTACCAGTCGTACCCTTATATGCACCGACCAAA
>NW_027117526.1:0-38222 GCF_038497645.1 Lipomyces chichibuensis
GCCACGGCAACGCGTTGCGCAGCCTGAATGGCTTTGTCAAATCTCTTCAAAACATTCTTTCTTCCATTGATAGACCGTTCTATAGATTTTTTACTTGGACGAGCCATGGTGAAATGCAATGTCGATATGTGTTGATTAATGACGCGTTCTTGTTCACGTGTTGTCGAAGGCGCGTAGTCCGACGCGTCACAATATTTCCTCATTAGGCATGCTAGTTGCCTAATATAGAACAAACGCTAACCTAATTAGGAAATGTGGGGGTAACAATTTAAAAGGTAGGGTAACGTTTAGCCGCCAAAAATTTCATTCTTCCATAGTAAACGACGAATGTACCGTCGATTTTCACTGAAATACAACTTTTTCGATTTTCTATTTACAAACAAAATAATACCAGAATCCGTATTTTTGAATGCGACTAACATATTATTTAATTTTAAGCCTTATAGCTGCAAGATTGATGATGCTATAACAAAGTTGTTATGGCAGGGTACGATTGTCGGGACTAACCTTTAGTCACCATACATATATCGAGAGACTGAAGCTGGCACAACTTCAATTGCCCAGATTCGCAGCTTCTTCGGCTGTGCAACCTGAGTCGGATAGAGCACACTCTTGGAGTTTGGTTCTTCTCCACTGTGAGGATCGGATAGCGACCTCGGTCGAGCCTTGTCCGTCTCTGCATTCCAGTTGTTATAGCACGACGGAAACGAGTCTTCTCTTCTCGCCGTGTCTCAGGCAGTTCACATCAATTCTCACCATCTCTTTCCGATTGGTAAACGGCTATACCGTGTCGGCTATATGAGAACCAGGAGTTGTTATCCTGTATCTTGATTGGTTTAGGTAGTCGGGATATCTCGGAAATCTTGCAGGAGTGGTGTGCTGAGGAGGTGTCTTCTCCTCACTCAAGGTGCTTGATCATGTATATATATAGACCTGAATTGTCCTTGAGACTAGTCGTCATTGAGACTTGATTCTCAGCCCCCATTCCCACAGCTTCCACGTCCATTCACTTCTATGATTCCAAACTAGTTACTATTAATTTCGGAAATGGAGACCAGAGGAAACCGCCTTGATTACCTAGCACTGAATGACGGCTACGAAAGTCAAACAGATACTCGCTGTTCTAGCCCAATTCTAGAGGCCACAGACCCGGGTTCATCATCCTCGCACTGTTCCATCGGTCAGCCAGAGTTATATACAGATGTTGATCCAATTCTCCAGCTTTCTGACTCTGAAATTCTCCCTTCCGAATCGGTTTCACAACCGGGAAGTCTCAACTCCATAATTGCGGCGCCATCAATTAGTCAGAAAGGTCCAAAAGTATCATGGTTTTGGCAATATTTCACCTGTACGGAAACACGCAGCGAGTGGTTTACAACCGCACCAAAAAGAGGAAATCTGTGGATAGGATCATCCAATGTGCAGTTGTTGACGACAGTACTGGAATGCAATGTAATTGGAGTACGACCGATTCCAAGAGGCAATCCTCTTCCACTAACATTATACGCCATCTCAAAGAAGTTCAGGGTCTAATTTGACGCACCAACAGATTCTGGAGAAAAACATTATTCGCTGGGTCGTTGCATCTTGTCAACCTTTTACTGTCATCGAGTCAGCGGAGTTTCAGAAAATATTCAACGACATACCGAAAATTTCACTCCCTTTCACCTCGCGGCATACAATGCGGCGGAGAATCATGGACGACTTCGAACTCTACAGAGCACAATTGAAGGAGGAGCTTTCAATAGAGTGCAAAACAATCGCCTTGTCGCTTGATGTCTGGACCAGTAAAAATAGCCTGCCGATATTAGGCGTAATCGGTCATTGGCTTACAGAAGATTTCGAATACAAAGAACAAGGCCTAGAATTTAAGGAGCTTGAAGGACCACATAGCGGAGCGAATCTCGCCGATACCGAGGAAGAGCTGCTTATAGAGTTAGATCTTGAACTCAAATTGATCTCAATCACAGGAGATAACGCGACAAATAATGAGCGGATGGCTTCTGAGCTATTTGAACGACTACAAGACAGGCTTGCCGAACCGCTCTTCCGCGGTATAGACAGCTACGTCCGTTGCCTTAGAACAGCGAGCTTACAGCAATCCGACGCAACTGTAACAGGTATGTGACAGTTCGGACCCTAAATTAAAAACTCGGATCACGTGATTAAAATGGCCATATATATTACCATATACGATATCATATGATTATTGGTTTCACAAAATGAAGCGTATATCTGGTAATATCACACTACTTTACACACTGCTCAAGGTGGCTTAGGTAAAGTGCTCAGAATCCTACACGGTAATCATGCTCTCATGAACAATTACACTGTGTATCGGTTTAAATTTCAAAGTAAGTCACGACGGGGCAGGATTAATTCCCACGCCACTTCTGGCCTACGTTCCTTGGGAACTTTAAGGACACGTTCTCGGTGGTAGACTAGACTGCCCTAACAGAGCATTTCCAGGAACGCAGCAAGCAACTACAGTTAACTCACTTCGGATGCTCTAAGCTTCCAAATGAGTCAACCGTCCTCTGATCGTGCGGGAATTAGAAAATTAAATTCATGGAGCGGACAAAAAGCTGTCGAGCCGGCTGTCGGATCTGATTTCGGAAGTGGGTAAGAAGTTCTTGTCTATTGACGAGAAGCTTGACCGGCTGTTGAGCAGATCTTATTGTCCTTGTTTGAGTATGCTGTTGCTACTTGCTAGGCCCCTTGCTCTGGCTATTGCTCCGGTTACTCTTTTTGCAATTTTGCAAGAATGATTTATTGGCTTTGGATATTAAAATGATGTTCTGTTCACATGGAAAATAATCTTTAGTATACATAGCAACACAGATCAAGCTAATCAAGTTTTAAATAATCATCTAGAGACAGTGGAGTGCAGCCGAATGACTGCGACCGTCGGTAGTCTTTCATCATTGAGCCCCACCTCTCAGGATGTGCCCTTAGAAGAATGCACAAGGCCGTCAATGGGCCAGGATAGTTGTGACGCGACCATTGGACAAGCTCAAGGCGGAGGTTCGGCAAAATGGTAAGTATTTGTTCCTTAGTGAAGCCAAATCGGAATCTAGCCTTGGAGAGCCGTCAAAATGGAATGAGGTACTGTAATAGGTTATCGTTGGACGATGTGGTGAAAGAGACGAAGATAGAATTGGCTTAAGCTGAAAGATAAAGAGACGACACGCGTTGTTTACAAGTTGCCTCGTCCATCTTAAGTTTTGCCATTCGAACCTTAATCCCCGTAGCTGAAGTTTGCAATACAAAATATCTGTACTAGAACTTCCGTAACAAAATATGTTAAGGTTTTATGTAACTTGGTGGCAAAATACCCTATTATGGCCGGCAAGAATCTTGGACAGGAATCTTAATTTGATGCAAGTGACGATCATGAGACGAAAGCCCCGTTGCAGCACTTGTTTTTGCGGCACGCTTAGTTAATCAAAGGCACCATTTACGTTGTATTCTCAAGCATAAATACTACCAGCACGACCTCTTCAATTAGCTTTGATGACTCTTTTTTTCTTTACACTAAAACTTGACTGAATCTCATGCAATTTTCAAATGTCAGTTGTTAAACTTGAGGGTGTCGTGGCATCGCTGGAAGAGGAATATTTGATTTTCGAGGCTCTAAGAGGCCTAATATAATGTGGCGTCAACTCAGCGTCAATTCATTTTGAGGCAAATATAGCAATGCTTATAATTCATAAGGACATCTAAACCGTATTTGGATGTTTCCGTTGGGGGGGGGGGGGGTCATGTCCCAATCAGGAAGTCGCGACGACGAAAGTTTATTTTAGTATAAATCAGCTAATGAGTCCCACTATTATAATGGAGTAGCAGCATCGCATTTGGACAATAAGCTAATAAACTCTATGCAGTCTACGCTAAGTTAAAATATTTTTTAAAGAGACAGGACAGCAAAAGGGACGGGACGATTCGAGCTTCAACAAAATACCAAAAGAAAAAGGAGCTCAACAATTCTATAGGCCGTCACAGCGGAGCTGAAACGCACTAATAACTTGCAGAGTCTAAGGCTCGAAAGTCGCTGACAAATGTTTGTTGAGACCTTAATATTATGGTTCATAAGATTAGATTATATGGCCACTGCCGAGTAAAAATTGAAAATCTGAAGAACAGAGAGATAATGCACTAAATTTGTATCAGTCTATATTATATATGATGATTGCTAATAACTTTAAATAGATTGTGGTGGTTGTCAAGATTGTCATCGATTGTTAACCGCGTACTTGACCAATGAAAATCTAGGGTTAGGTTAGCTAGTGGCGATAAGTTTGTCCATATAAAATTTTAGTTCGCATCTAACTTTTTTGTCTCCATTCCAATTGTCGCCACAGCCAGTCTTATTGGGAATAGCAAACAAGTTAGTGTAGGGTAACAGACAAGCTTTTGGCAACTACTAACGCTCAAGGGTTCAGTATCGGTAGTTAGATTCAACACCAGACAATCCTACATTGAGGAATTAGTGCAGACCTGGTAGAGAGCATTAAGACCAGGCACGCACGCGATGCTAAGAGAACTTGGCGATGCTAAGATAACTTGGCACGGTTTGGATCTTTTAGTGTGGCGGTCTGGTTGTAGCTTATGGCGTCTGTCATTAAGAGAGATAGAAGGACAAACGATGACGAGCCGCATGCCAAGAGACAATTAGTTTGGGGGAGAGGGAAGAAGAAGGAGAATAATAGGAAAAATCATCACTAAAGAAAGTCGCAATCAATCTGGATATCTTCTAAACTGTTTATCCTGAGTGAGCCGCTTTCACATGAAGATTGTCTGCTGCACATGGGCGCCATGAGCATATGTAGCCCCACCTTGCTTCCTTCCTTGCGATCGCGAGGCCAACGTGGCCCAATGAGCAATGAGCCGCACATTCTAGGAGGTGGTGGCGACATAAGGCTTAGATCAGAAAAAGCGGTATCAAAGATTAGAATTGCGACGGGACTGATAACGTAATGTCTGACAAAACGTATTCGGGAGACGGGAATCGGGAGTCGCACAACGTGTGGGAACGTGCCAATTTCGTGACACATACAAAGTCTAATCGATATCTTTCCGAGCTTAATAAAGTTAGAAATTGTAAAATGTGATAAGCCAACGTGGTGTCTGCCTCAGTTTTAAGCTTCCTGCACTTTGCGCCTCCAATGCTAAACAGACCCACTCAAAAGTATGTGATGGTTAATTTCCATAAATCCCGCATGTACAAACTACCCGGTTTTGGCAAAATAACAATCGAAAGACCAACGAAGGGTCCACCGGAACGTAGAGTTGTGTGTCATAATAAGCAATAATAAAAGAAAATATAAACACGCCACCATGTCCGCCGCCATCTAAAATATCTCTCTCGCCCCAGCTCTGCGCTCAATAGTACACTCATCGCTATTGTAACATAATGTCCAACACGACTTGGCTTGACACTGGCGACAATGCTTGGCAGCTCACAGCTGGTAGCTTGGTCGCCTTGCAAAGTATTCCCGGTCTCGTTGTACTCTACGCTGGTATCGTTAAGAGGAAATGGGCCATCAACTCCGCCTTCATGGCCTTCTACGCCTTCGCCGCCGTTCTGATTTGCTGGGTCGTTTGGGCCTACAAAATGGCTTTTGGGGAGCAGTGGGGCGCGGCTCCTTTCATCGGCACTCCAGGTCCGATTATCAGTATGAATGATGAGCTCAAGCAAACGTTACTCCCCACTTCCGGCATAACCGCAAACTTCCCCATGTCCACCATGGTTTATTTCCAATTTGTCTTCGCTGCCATTACCCTCGTCCTTATCGCCGGCGCCTTCCTCGGTCGCATGAACTTCACCGCTTGGATGGTCTTCGTCCCGCTCTGGCTCACTTTTTCATACACTGTCGGAGCGTTCAGTCTCTGGGGCGGCGGCTTTCTCGCTTCCAGGGGTGTCATTGATTATTCCGGTGGTTATGTTATTCACGTGTCCGCGGGTACTGCTGGTTTCGTTGGTGCCGCATGGATTGGGCCCCGTCTACAGAAGGACCGCGAAGATTTTCAGCCAAATAACGTGCTGCTCACCCTTGTCGGCGCAGGCATTCTATGGACAGGCTGGAACGGATTTAACGGTGGTGATCCCTATGCCGCTAGTGCCGACGCGGGTGCCGCCGTGTTGAACACCAACATCGCGACCGCTATGAGCTTACTCGTCTGGACGGCGCTCGATATTATCTATTTCAAGAAACCCGCAGTTATCGGTGCCGTTCAAGGCATGATCACAGGTCTCGTTGCTATTACCCCCGCTGCTGGTGTCGTTGCTGGATGGGGAGCCATCATCATTGGCTTGCTCTCCGGCTCCATCCCTTGGGTGTCGATGAACATCATCGGCAAGAGGGTCTGGCTTTTCCAATATGTCGATGATACGCTTGGTGTCTACCACACACACACTGTCGCGGGCATAGTAGGTGGCATGATGGTCGGTGTTTTCGCTACAACCGAGGGCTCCGCTGCCTTCGGACTCACAAATCCCGGTGGAGCAATAGACGGAAACTGGAAACAGGTCTGGCTCCAGCTCGTTGGTTGGCTCTTTATTGTCGGCCTAAATATCTTCATGACTTCCGTTATCATGGCATTTATTAAATATGTCCTTCGGATACCGTTGCGCATGTCTGAAGAGCAGCTGTTGATCGGAGACGATGCCGTCCACGGTGAAGACGCCTATGCTTTCGGTGACGTCCGCCGAAGTATCCTGCATGGCGATACTGGGCGTGTTCCCATCAGTGGTGATGGCGAGATTGGCATTATCCAAGGTATGGCCCAGGACAATGGTGACCAGGAGAATGACGAAAGCCGGATAAAGACAGAGAGCGAACGAAGCGAAGCGAACCCATAGGTGGATGCTCATACTTTTTCCTTTTTTTTTAAATAATGTATCAACTATTAATATTAATTTAATATAATTACTATACCCATGAAGCCTTCTTCCGTCCTTTACCTTGCGTGCTTGTTTCTTTGCTTAACCCATTGTTGTTTCCAGCGTTAAATCAAGTCCCATAGTAATTCTATTTCCGCCAAGCCGTGCTATGATAATTCGCATTTGCGGATTTAACCTCTTGCTCCAGCAGTAAGAATTGCAATGGATGGATGACATGTATTATCCAAGTGACTAAACACAAATGTACGAAATCTTAAATTATTAGATATTAATAATGGGTGCCCTTCCCGTAGCACGAGATTTACCAGATTCACATAACGAGACTCACAAAATGACAGACACGCAGAAGTGCGCGCTCCCGTAGCAACTTGTCGCAGAGAACCAAAATTATAAAAACACAGACACACGTGACTAATAATTGTGCAATATCCATCATTTTTCTCATACTCGCCTCTATCCGCAAAACATCTGCTCTTGTGTCCCATGCGATTTAGAACTATCCACCAATTACCATCAATGAATACTACTATACGCGCATCCACTCCCATTCAGACTAATACAACGCCTGCAAGTGCAAAACGTGCCGGCCGTGATGGCTCGCAAAACTTCTCCATGCAAGACAAGATGGCACTGCTAGACGCGATCGAGAAGTTCAGGCCAATTGGCCCCGCAAAATGGAAACAGGTGGCCGATGCGTAAGAGTTTATTGTCTGCAACGAACGACTACTTACAGTTAACCGTATTTAGTTACAAAGATTATTACTTAGAAAATGGGAGGGCCTCGCGAGATATCGGCGCCATTCGCCGCAAGTTCAATTCCCTGGTCAACTTTTCGAAACCGACGGGAGACCCCACTTGCCCACCGGATATTAAGCGGGCAAAAGAGATTAGTCGAATGATCAACGAATCTGTTGAAATATCGGACGTGTCGGACATGGATATTGTCGACTTCACAGAAAAGCAGGACGATGAGGGAGTAGATCAGCAAGAAGAAAGTAACTCATCTGCAGGCTCGCGTCACAGTCGTGAAAGTTCAAGAGCTTCAGATACTTCGAGAGCCGGATCTGAACCCCCAGCTGCCAAACGAGCAACCGTGGCAAGCGAGGTCCCGTTGTCAAGGAAGAGGAAAAATAAAAACATTACTGACTCTCTTGTCGCCTTCTTGGACGTAGAAAAAAAGTGGGAGGAGCGAGATCACAAGTACGACATCATAGCGCTACACCAGTCGCAGATTGAACACCTGCGGCAGGCTCTCCGGGACAGTAAAGAGGATTGTCGGCAGAGAGCAGAGGACTTGCGTCAAAAATTTGATGAAGAGAGGATTCAAAATCAACGTGAGCGAACAAATCTAATCGCGGAAAGAGAGAGGGCATTACAAAAGGTAATGGTAATGGAACTACTCAATGCCAAGTCATAACTTAAATCTCTCGTAATTTATTTGCTGTTGTATAGCCGTCTGTCTTCGCTTTGTTGTTTTGCATGGCACAAGCGAAAGTTGAATGCAACTTGGTAAAATGAAATAATCTGCAATTTATATTGCATCTTAGTTTCTATTATAGATTTGAGCAATTCGGTCGCAACTCACTATGTCTTCGAAGATCATAGTTGCAAATTCCGCATACGTTCGTTCATCCGACTCCTCCCAGATGGGCTCATATTTAGACCGTATCTCCGAAATGCCCAGCAGTCGAACCCGAAGCTGGTGCAAACGACAACACGTCTCAATGATTATCCTTCGGTAGGAGTTATCGTCAGCTAGGGCTGGACACGATATCGCCAGCAAAGCGATATCGCCCCCTGAAACCGTGTCCCTTTATCTATAGATTTCTTACTCGGACGAGCCATGGTGAAATGCAATATCGATGTGTGCTGATTATTGGATGACGCGTTCTGGTTCACGAACTTGTCGAAGGCGCGGCGTCCGACGCGTGACAATATTCCTCATTAGGCATATTAGTTGCCTAATGAGGTCAATTTTCTCATACTTGCGTCTAGAATTCCACAGAGAGGTCCTAACCAAATTGAATAGAATTAGCAGCATCAGAGCTTGATAGTCGCCTTGTCTCATAGTGCAATATCCCGGCTTGCGTGCACCCCCTATATTGTGATCGTGAGAAGGGTTTCATGTGTGGCGAATTGGGTACAGCTTGTCAGATGTGTAGATAGCAATCTTCTTGGGGAGAGTGCGGCTCGTGGGGAGAGTTTTCAGCCGCCGGATAACCCCTTCATTGCTTGTTAGTTAGGCTAGCTGAATTTCCCTATTAATGCCAAATGAGGAAAATTGTCTACACGTGGGAATAGAGGCTCCATCGACAAACTCGAGTCGATATGGCATTCACCATAAGAGAGCGGGAAGTACCATACGTAAGCTGTCTAACCATAGTTACCAGGTATCGCCGACGATACGATATGGCGATATCGCCTTGTAGACGGTATCGTGTCCAGTCCTATCTATAGATTTCTTACTAGGACGAGCCATGGTGAAATGTAATATCCATGTGTGCTGATTATTAGATGACGCGTTCTGCTTCACGAGTCAGTCGAAGGCGAGTCGTTCGACGCCCTCATTAGGCATATCAGTTGCCTAATATAGAACTATGCTTACCTAATTAGAAATTGTAAGGTAACAATTTAAAAAGAGGGCAACGTCTAGCTGCCAAAACTTTCATTCTTCCATAGTAAACGACGAATGTACCGTCGATCTTCACTGAAGTACAATTTTTTAGACTTTCCATTTAAAAACAAAATATTACCGGTATCCACATTACCAGATGCGACTAACATATTATTTAATTTAAGCCTTATAACTGCAAGGTTGGGGATGCTACAATGAAGTTGTAATGGCCGGGTACGATTGTCAAGACTAACATTTAGTAACCCTAAACCCTGATATCCGGAAGCTCTCCTCAATACAAGTTCCGGTTATCAATCTTCACTCACTTCGTCCTTATCTTCTCACCAAATACTTCTTCTGATGAAATGTCTTCGATATCCCTGCCTTGCGTAATATCATCAGGATAGACTGCCGTCTCAACATACGTCTCCTTAGCGGGGAAAAAATGGCAGATGACTGAATACGACAAAATTGCTGAACCAAACCCATAGAAAAATCCTACATCATACAAGTGCGTAAGACCAGAAGAAGCAGTAATGCCAGATGACACTGTAGGAATGAATCCGGGTAACAGTGGGACCCAGCCAATCGTGAAGGCAGCAAATGCTCGCCAGTTGAATCCCCACCTGTAATTGTATATCCCCCCAAATTTGTATAGCTCATTGACATCATATTTCTGACGATGAACAATAAAATAGTCGGCAACGAGAATTCCACAGAGAGGTCCTAACCAAATCGAGTAGCCGGACATGAAATTTAAAAATGCCGGCGCGGAGGTCATGATGTTCCATGGAGTCAGGGCCCACGCACCAAGGAATGCAGCAATAAACTGGCCCCGTCGCAAATTAATGTATTTCGGCCATATCGCATTCATATCGTTAGCAGAGGCCAAAGAATTAGCCGCTATATTTAGACCCAGCTGAGAGAAGTAGAAACTCAATGCGCAAAAAAATGCAGCGGCCCGTCCTCCTCTTGACGTCCATCTGTCGATTACTTGCAAAGGATCCCAAAGGATTTCACCATACATGACTTTGGATCCAGATGCGACGACAACGCCCATAAATGTTACCAGAGTAGCCGTGAATGGAACTGCAAAAAGAGTGGTGTACGTTGACCGTCTTCGATGCGCGTATCTACTATAATCGGGCGCGTTCACCATCAACGTCGTGAAACCTCCGAGATTGGAATAAAAGCTGTTCATGAAAATCCATCTGAACCGAGATCCGTGAACAGTGTTACCTTGATTAAATAAAGAACTGTTGCCAACTCCCACCGAGCTGATCATCCATCCCATCAGCCCGAACCCCACAATAAATGTAGCCACAGTCTTGAGCATGAAAAGCCATTTAACCTTGTGAATTCCAAGATAGTGGAATGGAAGCATAGTAACGAAATATATCACATAGGACGTCATGAGTTGAGTATTAATATTCGCTGATTGGGGCATTGTGTTCGGCACGTTCCTAAAGGACGGCCAAATCGCGTATAACATGCTCTCTATACCAAGAAATTAGACCACTACAATATCACTTATTGAAATATGCCAAGGCTAACTCACGAACACACTCTGCACCCGTATATGTCTGAATGCCATACCAATCGAACACAATGGAAACTCACGGACACACTCGGCACCAGTATACGTTTGAATGCCGTATGTCCGTGCGCACCCCGGCCAATTGAAGGGCTATGCGGGAAGAACGCACCGGTACCGCGAAGACGGCTAAAGCGGTGAGGCTTTCGCAATCCCATGCGTGTCTTTTGTGCGCCGCATCTGTAAAAATACGTGAGCTTCGCTCTGTCAAGTTCGCCGAAACAGGAAAATCTACACTACTACATAAACAAATGACTTACAAAGCTCGCACCAGCGAAACACTTGTTGCTTATACGGTCTTTGTAGTGTCGCGCTGCGGGCGTCAGCGTTTCAACACGTCGACGCGTCCCTCTACTAAATACGTCCATAATTCGCGACGCATTATTATCATCTAAAACGTCCACAATGGCAACTCGCCTGTCTGATATAGGAGTCTGAAGAGAGCGCTTTTCGGTGGTCCAGAGAGTTTGCCAATACAAGTGGCTAACACCAGGCCCTTGGCAGCGCGGTTAGAATAGAGAAGTTGCGTCTTTCGTACGACTCCCCGAGAGGTACATCACCGAACTCCGAAGCGTGTCTAGAACGCACACATATATTGACTACACACTTGCCAAATCCTTCTTTTGCCCAATTCTTCCTCCTCTTATCGCGCTTTACTCTTTCAACAAACATCTACTACTCTTCGTCAGTTCAATCTTCTCAATATGAATGCATCGCAGGGACTCGCCTCCGATACACTTGTTCGCACGACCACAGGGGTCAAACGCGTCGGAGATATTCAAGTCGGTGATTATCTCTATGATGCAGGAAATAATCCCATACTTTGCATAGGCGTCGAACCACCCGCTAGCAGTAAATTGGCTGAGATCAAGTATCGGCAATTCAACTCCATGGAAGGGTCGTCGTTCTTGTGCACTCCCAACCATCTACTTGCTTTGATGACGGCCAACACCCGACCTTATTCTTGCACTAATAAGTCTGTCTACTGGTTTGGTCGTTGTGACAGAAAGAGCATAGAGAACGGGGCCCAAGATCATTCAAGTAAGTATTTCTCTGACTCACCATCATTGGAGTTGGAAGAAACGACCGCTCGTCGTTTCGCCTCTATCCGCAAATCTCTCCATCGACTTAACTGTAATTGCGGTGGTATCAAGCTAGTGAAGCGCGTTTTTAAGACCGAAGCCCAAGCCCGACTTGCGGCATCAACATTGCTGGGCCATAATTATCATCTGATCGATCCCGCATTTGTGAACGACGGCGAAGAATTCACTATGACGATCGACGAACATAAGCAACTATGCAGAAAGGCAGCCGTACGTTGTTTCAAGCTGTACCGTTGTCCACTTGCGTTTGATTCGTCAACCGCAACCACTAGTACACAACCTTTACCAGTCGACCCATACTTTTTGGGATTGTGGCTCGGGGACGGCTCAGTCGGAAAAGCCGAAATTTCGTCCTCCGACCCAGAGATTGGTGTCTGGCTGGAGTCTTACGTGGAGCGACTTAACAGATCCACGCACAAGCTGCATTTGACCACAAATTTGAATCAGGAGGCTGGCACGAGGATAGCAAACGGATATGTGACGAACATTGACGCTTTCAAACACAGAATCTCATGCCAAGCTAAGTGGCGGGAACAGTACAACCATGTTCTGACGGGTCTGCGAGAACTGGGCATTCTTAACGACAAAACTGGCGGTATTCCTTGCTCATATATGACAGCTGATGAGGATACGCGCCTGGCAGTGATTGCCGGCCTAATCGACAGCGACGGTACGTATAGAAAGTCACAGAATGACTACCGATTCGTCCAGACGACCAACGAGCACAAAAAGATGGTTTATGACCTAAAGGAGTTGTCGTCCAGCTGTGGCATCTCAGTCTCGGGCGTGGACGTAGAGATGAGAACGTCGCCGTTCACGGGCGAAAAGTTCGAAGCTTACATGTGTCGTCTGGGCAAGGGTTCAATTAAGTTTAAGAAGCATCTGCTTATACCTCGCAAAAAGATGAATCTGGAATGGCAGTATGTCAATCATGATACTCGCACCTTCACGATCTCGGACGCACCAGCTGGCGAATATAGGGCGATCAAAGTCAGCGGGGGGAAATTTCAACTCGCGAATCGACTTGTCGTCTGTAACTAACTGTGGGCATTCCCTGGCTTGAGCTGTTGTTGTCTGCACTTGGTTGTAGACACGTAGTCGTCATCTTGGTACAAGCCACTATTTTGTGCTTTTTAAATTCTTTTTTTATGTGTTGTGTTGCGTTGCGGGGCTAAAACTCCTTGCTTCTTCGTCCTTTGGGCCTTGAGTCCAATATATATAGATAATTAAAAATGCCAACAATGCAACGCATAAGGACCATGAGATACGACAGATAGTATCCATATGATGCTCGGGACTGAATACTGAACGGGATGTGATAATCGGCACCAACAAGTCCATTCAGTGTTATAATCATGCCAGCAAGCAGGTTCGCGAGAGCAACACAGAGAAGCGACATTCGCCATGACAACCCAACGTCCATGATAGAAGAGGCAGTACGGAAACCGCTGACGGACACGTTATCCGAAATCCAAAACAAAGCATCTAATACCATGACCATGCGTCAGACCGTCATGCTAGCTTCAGATGAGGAATATCACCGGCAAAAACTTACAGTGTCGAGCATGCCAATGCCGACCTTCTGGGGGAACAGGATCGAGATCTTCGACAAGCTTAGCAATTGGAACAAGAGACCGAAACAACTTAGTCTTACCTGGATTACTGCGACGACCATTTTCGACCTCGGACTTCAGTTCGATCTTTTGTAAGAGTCTCCGCCACGTAGAGGTTGGCGGCGCATCGAACAACATGCCCGTTTCTCGATCTCCATCTTGAATGATGATCTCCTCAGTCTTGTCCATCGAAATATATCTTTGTATTCTAGAAACACACAGTGGATATCCCACAAAATTAGGGCCAAGGAAGTGCAGCTTAGACAGCTACTTATGTAGATAACGGTGAAACATCTAGACCCCTTGGTAGATATAACGAATACACAAAATTAGAGACACCGAACCCGGAACCCGGCCAACGGCATCTCAGTTGAGCAAAAGCTCCATCAGAACGGACTAGCCATATTCAGCTAGCATCAGCGCATGAAAGGTAACAGCAACTTTGTAAACGAGGTAATTATTAAAGTTGTGTTTCTCAGTGTGTTGGAAAAGTCGTAGTCAAAATGGCCTCTTATCTAACTTTGAACTTCTATCGGGAAACTGCATAAGAGATTGAGTCTAAATGTGGCTTGGTTGGCCGTCCAATACCTACGCAGAAATGTTCCCGCCAGTGTCGAAACAGATGGCAGCAGGGTTACAACGAATTTTTGCCGATGATTCCCCAAATGATTCACAAAGATAACGACATATCTTAACTTTCGACGCTCTCATGTGTCAACACCGAAGGAAGCGCATGCCCATTACCGTAGCGTTAGCAACGTCCCTGACCCATGCGTTACCCTGATTTGCGTTGATGAATATAATTTAACGATAAGAGCCCATCATCAAATAGATCCAAGAAGCGCAACACACCGTACATGCTACAACAACTTAGTAGTTAGCGTTAGGAGATCACCACGCCTCGCAGGATATTGGAAATTGCGTGGCGCTCGACGCCCCTTCGCTCCGGACCATCCCGAGCATGGTCGGATACCAAACCTAACGATTTAATTGCCAGTGGCTGCGAGTGCGATGTCTTTTCACGACCGACATCCCGTTAAGCCGATAAAATAACTTTGCAGCCACTCGGTGCCAGCTTAGCGAGGTTACGGTTCTCTTGAAATAGAATTCAAGCATAATAGCCAAAAGCATATGGTGTTAACGGACTTATCGTTTTACAGCGAATCGTTTTGACGGAGTTCTACGGTATTGCTTGCCAAGCTCTTTCCATACGTTGTCCGGATCGCACTAATGCGCCTGACGTTTGCTAGATAATAAAGGCTGCGTGCCAAGATAAGCCGCATCTCCACCGGTTTACATTCACCTCAGAGCCGCACTTCACCCAGTCGTCTTCCGACCTTCGGCACCGACTTCTGACCTTCCGCTCCGTCCGTTTTCGGCTCGGCTCCAAGGAAGAGTACCTGTCACGTTCAAAATGTAGTCGTTAGACGTTAGTTTTGTGTCTTGTTCCTTTGTTTGTGATTGGGATATTGATGTCATTTGTTACACGTGAACGCAGATAGCTAATGCTGGGCGAGGCGAGACGGGCATAAATACAGACCGTACACCTCCTCTGCTCATCGGATAATAATATATACCAAAAAAGTGTCTTAAATTTAGGGCTGGACACGATATGCGATACGATATCCTCAGAGGAAAACTCCTGGCGAATTATCGCCTAGAATATCGCTAAGACGATACGATATACGATATGATGGATGAATATCGTATCGTATCGCCTCAAAGCGCACGTGACTCTCTTGCTGTAACGGGATTCGACCACTTAAGATCTCGGCTCCATTTTAAAACACACTTTGCCACTTTGCAGCTTGAAACCAATTTCAAATACTAGAAACTCTACTGAAAACTGCATCAGGCAAGTCAATAGGGCTGCTCCGAATATGCGAATATTATTCGGCGAATAATTATTCGCAGCACTTTGGGTTGCGAATAACGAATAACCAATATTATTCGCATATTTATTCGCAGCCCCTGAAACCCTGAAACCCTAAGCTCGCAAGCAATTGGTTACGGTTCTAACTCAAGAAGCAACAACGCGATTAAGACACAAACAGCGAGCATTATCATCAACATCCGCATCATCTCTCCCTGCAGAGTGTGTGTTTTCTCACACCAGTAGGTCTCTCCACTGCGTTAAAGAGCCTATCTACTAATACTTCAGAGGCAGGAATCGGCAAGAAATCTCGAGCATCTCGTTTATTGACCCTCCACCACTGGAATAACCATTCGTATCGTCCGTGGCCTCTATGTCGATGCCTATTTGAAAACTATCGAAATAGCGGTCGTCATCCGACTTGGCTTCTACAGCCAATGGCTTCAACCTTCGAAACATGCGGGAGCCACTGGATTTTTGGTCCAGTGTTGTTGACCTTGAGCACGTGATTAGATGCGAATATTCGGCTTATTCGGCGAATAACGAATATTATTCGCAGTGCTCAGGATTTGTGCAGTGGTTGGGACTTGCGAATAACGAATACGAATAATTCCGATTACTGCGAATATTCGTATTCGGAGCAGCCCTAATCTAACGTCCTAATTGTATCATATTCTATTTGCTTTTGTGTCTATTGATCATCAACGTTTGGGTCTTCTTATGATCAGGAAAATCCAACCTCTACGATTGTTAAACTGTAAACTCCGCACATGTAAAATGATAGCAGCAGTTGTGATCGGTAAACTATATAGGATGACGAAGATCAGAACGAAAGGATTAACAATAAAAAAAGCACTATATAGACCATTTCCCAAAGTTACGTGCGAAGATTCTTATCAAAAGTTCTTACAACAAGCGCTGTTTTCTTTTGATAAAAATTTTTGGGTTTGGGCACGTGCGCCATGTCTCCCGTAAATTGTGGTCCTCGACTCTAGCTTATCGCAATTTCCCCGAGACGCTTTCTCTGTTTATTTTTCCATCCAGTCCCCGCAGCCGGCAAACAAGTTCATGACATGGGTTTGGGTTCAATGCAGGGAATATATGAGTCAACGGATGACTAACTTTTCGCGGGGAATATAACATCGTAGATCATGGGCCTTGACCGGTCTATCAAACCTAGCGACATTACGGACCATGCCCTCTACTGACATTCTCACCACCATTCCGGGCATTCTCTGTCCGACGGTGGTCTTCGTAACGACAGCCATTTTCGTCCGGGGCCGAGTTCTATCTCACGGTCCGCTTCCCATGACTTCGACGCTCATTAAATTCAATAACCGTCTTTATGGACTCGCGTCCCTCTGGTTCCTTTTGACTATCCTACTATCCCGCATGACAGCGTCCTACAGCGACAGCAGCTTACTTTGGTTGCTTCCGACAGATGGGGACCGGAGATACGCTTACCACCTGTCTAAATTCTACGAATATATTGATATCTTACTTGTTTTGGCCAATGGGGGCCAAGTAGCTTTGCACTTTGGATTTCATCACCTCACAACTCCCGTCCTGACATATGTCCGTGTACTTAAGCACCACGAAGGTTGGGAACTGTTTGCGACCCTAAACGCGCTACATCATGTGCTTATGTATTTGTACTTCGGCGGTATATCGGCATTCCGACCAATCTTGAGGTGGACGGGGACATTGCAGCTTGTTATGGGGATTTTGGCCGAAATAAGAATCATATGGGTGAAATTGGCCAACGGAGAGGTAGTGTGGCCCAATATGATTGCCGGTTTTTTGTTGTCATGTTACATGATGTTGTTCGTCAGAGAAATTAGGATGGAAGAAACTGAAAAGGAGGAGGAAAAAAACGATCAAGACAGCTCAGGAATTAGTGCAGTTCCAACCTCGCCGTTAACGACAGGATTGAAAGTGGACTGACATCGTACTTCTAATTTACAATGTCAAACTCAGTACTTGACCATGTTGGATTCATATTGTAGCGAACAACGTAAGTTGAGAAGCTGAATATTGTGCTGCCCGAAACTCTCAGCATTAATGGCGGGTTAGATAAGTTTGACAAACAGATGTTGCACGAAATTGCGGTCATACAAAATGTGGTCATTTGATCTGGATAGAAATGCGTAGTCGAATACTGGTTGGCGGTACAAATTCCGACAGTATTCCTTGACCTGGCAACGTCACAAAAGCTGCCCGCTCGCGCCTCAACTTATTTTATTTGAATACGCTAAAAATCACGACCGCTTCCTGCGATAGTAAATGATCATGATTTCTATTGTTCTGCTAACAATGGATTTATGTTTAAAGGCTGGAGGTCTGAAGTGTTTGGAATAACATGCCTAGATAACAACTATATCTTGTACCTTTCGGTCGTCTCTCACGACTAATCGCAACTGGCGTCCCTTATTCTTAACGACTCCTTGCCGCAGTTTGTCAGAAAATAGTTCGTAAGCCGGGTAGTATCCGTCCACAAACTTGACAACTTCCTTGTCCGTCATTCCCCGCCCAGTTTGCTCGCGCATTTCCGCCTCCTGTTGCAGTCGCCATTTGTAAACATACGATGTATCTACTGCATCGATGTGAATCATGGCATCAAAAAGATTCGTCATTACGTCGTAGCCTTTCAACATGCAGTTCACGAATAGTAGGTCTTCTAACCTAAGACTCCACAATGTCGTTCTGGCTAACTTCAATTCGGCTTGATGTACCCGTTTACTCTCCTCCCACTTTGCCTTCACTTCATCATCTGTCAGGGCCTGGAATCCGACACACCATCCCTCAAATATGACGACCTTAATCTTTCGTTGTCCCTCTTGATTCACCGAGATCCACTTCGCCTTGTCCATGCGGTCGCCTTGTCCGTTGAATTGAGACTTATCATAACGCGGTATAAGCGCTGGTTGTTCGCTTTTCAGTGCTGTAAACAGAGACGCAGCGAGCTCCAGATCGTGCGTACCAGGCTCGCCCCGGTGCTGAACCAGTGAGTTGAGTGGATGTGACTTCGCTAAAGCGACTTGGTCATCATGTGTAAGATAAAGATCGTCAATTGAAAGAACAGACACTGGTAATGAATAAGGCGACTCTTGTAGTGTCTTCGCCAAAAGAGTGACCTAAATGGCTGGCATTAGCTATTCAGTATCTAAGAGTAGCAGTGGTTCATTGGTGCTCACGAGAGTAGTCTTCCCAACTCCCTGGATGCCATTAAGCCCGACGAAGAAGGGTGGCGCGGAAATTGGACCACCATTAGCATCCTGGTGCTCTTTCAATTTTTCTAAAATAAATGGAATACATATTGGTGATTTATCGTCAACTATGACTGCCATTTTGTGCAGATTCAGAGAAGCCAAGCGAGACCATTTTAAACCGGGGGCCGCCCGCCCTCACCAGAAGCAGAAACGATTGGTCAACTCCCCGCAGCAGTATCTCGGACAGAAAATCCTGCCTGACGACGACAAAGGTCGATCTTCATTTCCTCGGTCTCTTACTTAGATCCCATAATATGAAATCCCTAATCTTTAAATCTAGTAGATTGTAGATTTACTTGCTTTAACCGCATCCTTACATTGTAGGTGTACACCTAACAATGACGTCATCGACCCTCATCACAACTCTTGCTGGTCACTCCCTGCCCATGCAATAACGAACACAAACCCGGTCCGGCACCAGGCAATCAGCATTTCGATTTCAGACGTCTCCAATACCGGACTATTATCAGTAAGTAATGGGAGACTGGTTATTTTCAACTCGACGTACGACGACAAGCACACCACCGCGTCTAGAATCAGAAAACAGGCGAGACGATGTTACTTGTCCAAGCTTAAACGCTTCGACCTCCACTTCGCCAGAATCTCAAGTTCAACACGGCCATTTCCAAAATGATTCTAGCACTGAAATATCTGAAAATGGTGGCGAGCTGTATTCTGGATCTAAGAATACGCTAAGAAAGCATTCGTTTCAAGTTCCCTCTTCTAGCAGTGTAGCTCTGTCATTGCTGGGAACCGGTACAACCTCTCTTCTGGATCAGACCAGCACGACCGACGATCTGGAGGCTCAAGCAAGGAGTCATCGAAATTGTATTAATCGAGATATGATCGGGCGTACTGGTCCGCGCCGATCGAGTTTATCATATAATGTCTGGAGCGCACTTGATAGTTTTAGCTCCCTAACGTTTACGCGTCCTTTGAAATGTGCTATTACGTATTTTTTAGCATCTCTTGTTGTCTTTTGGGCACCATTGTCACGAGCACTTGGATCTGGAGATGCAAAGCATCTCGCCGCGACTGCGACAGTGTACTTTCATGCCTCGCGTTCTGTTGGCAGCATGATTGAAGCTACCATGTTCGCAGAGATAGCGCTTCTATACGGTGCCAGCCTCTCAGTACTCAGCATGCTCACAGCGCGTTTATTTGATGAATTGGATCACATTGTCGTGGGTCATGCCATTGTCTTGGTTGTGTTCTGTGCCGGCGGTCTTGGATCCATTGCGTTCCTGAAGCAGAAGATGAAAATAGCATCATTCAACACTGCGTGCTCCTTGGCATCACTGTCTTTTGCTTCTATTTTGATTCATGAAGGCTCTATACAACGCGGAGATGTGTCATTTTCGAAGATGACACAAGTTTCGGTAATTGTTAATACAGGAATCGTCATTGCCACCAGTGTGTGCTTCCTCGTCTTTCCATATATGGCTATCACGAAACTGAAGTAAGTATTTTTTTTCAGTATTCTATGTCATAGATATTAATGAAAACTAGGGAGACATCCAATAAGATTATGAAGACATATGCAAATTCAGTAGGTGTATTACGCGAATTCTATGATCGACTTCTAATTATTGTAGCTATCGGCGATGACACAAAATTTTATCACTGGCACAGCATTTACATCGAACGAATTTGATAAACTGCTAAAGTCGTCGCAGTCACTGATATGTTCGCTTGATACGCTTCTGCATGAGTCCATGTATGAGCACTACATTCGCGGCACAGTTGACGAGTACTATTTTCACACGCGACTAGTCAAATCTGTTCAAGAATTATCGCAGCATATCGGGGGCCTAAAGAGCTCGCATGCCATGAAATTGCGCCTAATGGAAGCCGGACATGGATATCGGCAGACGTCATGTTCAGAACTATTTGATGTGTTTGTGCATTACTTGGGTCCTCAGATGGTATATAAACTGATTTAGGATAATATGACCTATTTTGACTTCAATATCCAGGACAATTTGGTTAGTATACTGCAGAACGCGCTCGAGGTGCTTCCGTTTCACGGTGGGCGGTTGGAATCTCGCATTCGTGCAGATATTGGTTCAAAAGATACTATTATGTTGGCTAGGCAGACATTCGATGACGCGCGGACGTCTACTTTGCGAGAGATGTATTCTATGGACGTATTCCGATCGCACATTGAGTCGAATAATGAAGAAATTGGTGTGCTACTAGAAGAAATCGCATCTGTCTGTGGCCAGTTCTCGTACGGACTTTTAAACTTTACAGATGGCCTCTTGCAGGTTCTTACTGTGATTGAAGAATATGATGCCTACTTAAATCACAATCATCCACGGTCGTGGTACTGGATTAAGTTTTGGGAGCGCCGAACATCATACTTTGGACCGTTCACATCTGACGATGCTGTGACTGTTCCCCAGGAACTGTCACGTCTTTTCAGCGACGACTCTAGCGATCTGAGATTCGCAAAGCCGTCTGGTCCTGTGCCATTGGGTCTCCGTCTCTGGCGAGCTCTGCGAATGTTTAGGCGGAACGATGTCAAGTACGGTATCAAAGTTGGCGTCGGCGCCATGATATTTACTATGCCGGCATTTTTCAACGAGACGAGGGATATTTTCTATCATTATCGCGGAGAATGGGGTCTAATATCTTTTGTCATTGTTATGAATATTTCGATTGGTAGTACCCTAAGTGCAGCGTTTTATCGGTATGTGATTGTCAGTATTCTACTTTGAACAATTGACTGACTGACTATTCAAGAATTTTGGGCACGGTGATTGGGACTTTCAGTGCTTACGTGGCGTAAGTTGGCAGCTATTTGACGTACAGGTATGTGACACTAAATAATGTCGCTAGATGGCAACTCTTCCCTTCGAATAATATTGCATTGCCGATAGTCGGATTTTTTATCGCGCTCATATGCTTCCAAATTATTCTCACGGGCCGTCCGAACACGGTATTTGGAAGGTATGTTATGAGATTTGTGTTAAGATGTGAAGAATTAGTAACATTTGGATGGACAGGTTTATTCTTCTGACGTTCAATCTTACTGCGTTGTACTCTTACAGTTTATCTCGTGGTGACGATGAAAATGACGATGATGAAGGAGGTTTACATCCGATGATTGGAGAAATTGCGAGTAAGTAAAAAGTTAAATAAGGCGAGACATGTAGGAATTGGAACTGATGGAGGATGAAGTGCATCGGTTAGTCGCGGTTATCGCTGGTGTCTTATGGGGTGTTATAATCACTCTCTATGTGTACGTTTCTTTCAATTTTGTACGTCTACGTGAGGAGCGAACACTGACGAGAAATTAGATGGCCTAACTCTGCTCGTGCAGAGCTCAAACGAAAGCTAGGAATTCTTTGGATCAGATTGGGTCTGATTTGGAAATCGGATCCGTTGTCGAAGATGTCCCTCTTGGAGGACAACATAAGTCAGTCACAGCACATTGGATTGCGGGAAGAGCAAAACTTAGCAAAATCATGTTTAAAACTTCGTGATCTGGTTGCTCAAGCTGAAAAAGAGTTTCGATTGAAAGGGCAATATCCGGTTCAGCAGTATAATGTCATCATAGGTGTTACAGAAGAAATATTGGATGCATATCATAATGTCAACGTAACTCTCCCATTTCGGTTAGTGTTAGTCTGATGCTAATCAGTTTGTTAGACAATGGTTCTGCGCGCTACCAAATCTTCGGAGTTGGACACAGATATAATTCGGTATACAGAGTTAGAACGTAAGCGTTTTCATTGAGGTTCATGATTACGGGGAAGTTAGTTCTAATATTGGTGTAGGAAAGGAATTGGGAAATAGGATTTTCTTGCTATTTTACCGTAAGTTTAAAATATGTACTTATTTTCGTCATAAAGATTTCTGAAGCAAGGTGCAGTTCTGTCATCGGCACTTCGACTCGGCCTCCCATTGCCAGACCATCTTCCCAACACTGAGCACGCGCGGGAACGCATGATTGCCAAAGTGAACGAATTCCGTCTCAAGCAAGTTAGCGACGCACGGATTGGTAATGAAGATGAATTTGTGCTATTCTATTCATTCAGTAAGTGTTCAATAGTATGAAGTTTGGAAGTTGTTGTAATGACTCACGGTTTGTAGTTCTCGCGACGCTCTCTATTAATGAGGGATTACTCCATATTATTGCTATGCAGCAACAGATTTACGGTACAATCGAGGATGAGACGTTGGCTATATGAGATTTTATGTGGCAAATTTGGGAATTATTTGGATGAGGCGTGCATTATTGGCGTTGTTTGATTATAATATTTTAGGCTATATAAGATAACCAGTGAGTTGCCGCTGGAGTAGTTTTGTAGTACTATAGTTCAATTAGTTTGTTGCATGTGACGAATAATTGATGTTTTACGTCAGAAGCAGCTAGCCAGCAGTGTTATTTAATTGACAGAAACCTTAATATCAATGCTTAATCTGGGCCTGGACTTCTGTCAGTGTCAGCCAAGTCCGGTCCGCTATTGCTTTAATGAAATCGATATCCTACAGGTGATGCAATCGGCCATCGGATGAGCCGAGAAAGTCCCAAATGGTTGGCATCACAGCGGGCTTGCAGATCGATACTAGATCGATAACAATCATGCTCTTGTGGCGCAAACTGATCATAGATGGCACTCTTGTTTCGTTGTTTAATCCCTTCTGCGTTGTTAGGGACTGGAAGTGAGCTCTTATTATTGGCAGTAAATGAGCATGCGTGTCTGAACAGCGGTCAAGTCACGCAATCGGCATGGGTATCGGACTATCACTGTGGGCTCCGTAACCTCGGCAAAAAAAACCGGCAAGGTCGGTTACCGTCAGTTGTCTATGGACTCTGACAAGCCCGAGTAATAATACATTACGAAACATCGAAGACGGGTCGCATTAGGAGTGGAGAGGTTGAATAAATGGATCCGACATATCAAAGGTGATTTCACAAACACGATTGTCTATAGACGAGGTTATGTCCACACATTGTAGCATCGGGTTAGGGTGTTACACTTCAGCGAAAGGGTTAGGGTTACACTTTCAATGACAATAATAATGGCAGTAATAAATAAAAAAAGAGCGCTCAACGAAATGGCTCACTGAACCTTAGTAGAAGCCAGCCCTAACCCAAGATACTAAACACTCAGAATCTATGTATTATTTGAACTTGGGTCTTGTTGATGGAATATCAATATAAGCCCGGGCAAAGCCGGGTAGGAATTGCTGAAGGTGAACCACGGCTTATTTCCGCCCCAAACGTAAAATGTTCGGTGCGCGAATCCTGATATACGAGCGGTAGAAAGTAGCAATAATAAGCTGAGCGATCACCGTGAGGCATGCGCCAACCATGAGAAGAATATGACATGACGGCAAGAGTTGGCAACGATGCCGCGCAGGATCCTATGACAGAATCTATAGAGTGAATAGAGTAGAAGAGAAATTTAGAGCGAGAGTAGAGCAGACAGAAGCTGTAGGATGGGAGCAGAGTAGAATGATATTGAGTGGCCAATAGTCAGTATGAAAGAGGCCCGTAATACTTGTATTTGGACAGAACAGTAGCAATCAGTGGGGGTTGCCGTCGGGAGGACATATGCTGAGACAAGGTTGCAGTCCGGCGCTTCCGGAAAATCTTTTCTGCGCGACAAAATTGAATTTAATCGGAAAAACGTTTCTACGACTAGTAGTTTTAAATGGCAGCTACACGTCACCGAAGTTGGACCACTGACAATGTGTATTTGGCAGGCATGAGTTCATCGCGTTCATCAAATGGCCAAGATGCAATAGTCGAATTATTTGTACATGCCTAGAACGTTGAATTTGGTAATCAGGCGTTCGGTGTTCGCTGCTTCTCCATTTTGTCTCATTCACGCTTCAGCGTTGGCTGAACGACCCCGGAGACTAACGTTTTTTTCTTTGGCGTTCCCCCAGGGGGTCAGCAGGCGCGGTCATCTAACTCTAACTAGTTCGCCACTTCGTATAGTTTCGATCAGTGTCGTATACAAGTTTATTCCGAGGTACACCCGACCAGTTTCTAGCCGTAGTTCCCAGCACAAACGCTATGTTACTTACGAGTATTCAGACATAATTTTGGAATAGCCGCTCTCGCCCGTTTAGTCCTGCCCATGTATGTGTTCGAGCACGATTACCTCTCATTGTACCACTTCAGCAGTAGACAAACACTCATAGTTTTTAATGCATATGTTTTAAAGCTATATACATGTTATTGGGGGGCTCCATATTCTGCATGTATCACAAACAAAAAAAAAAGTTAAGTAATTGGAGCTGGTCTTACGCGGGATCGAACCGCGGATCCTCGCGTTATTAGCACGATGCCTTAACCAACTGGGCCATAAGACCAATCACATTTAACAACCGCCAGGGATTGGTTTCACAACCCTTATCCTAAGGTTAGGGTAATTTTCAAACTTTAAATTCTCCTGTGGCTATGATTAGACCAAAATAATCGTGCTTCAGGGGGCCAAGAATTTCATAGTAATTTGATTTTGGAAGGGCGATTGCGAATGCGTTGTGAGCGGGTTTAGGTTTGCGGGAGTTTTAGGCGCAGCGATGGGGACGACCCACGTCAAATCTGAACAATTATCCCTGATCGGTCTGGCTCCAATTCTGGCTCCAGCTCTAAGCTCACTCGCTGCTCGCCCCACGCCAACGCCTGCTTCACCACCTTCCCACCTCCTTTTTCGTTGCTTACTTCCTCCATCTTCCCTCTCCCATCACCACTACAACTAGTTTCTGATCTCTAACATTGCGCCTGGGATCTTCCACATTCTTCTTCATCGTCTCTTTCATCCGTTGTGTCCCCGGTCCCCGTATCCAGTGGCCTTGCTTGTTAGTCGGCGACTCCGCTTACAGCTGCATGTCTTCCGTTCTCTCTGCCGCTGCTGATCCCGCGTCGCCGCCTGTCCAGGCTGCTGCTGGTACTGCTGCTCCTGCGCACGCCTCCGGTTTCATCACAGACGCGTTGCACCATCCCGATCTGCTGCTACTGTCTGACGCGGCCTCAACCTCTTCTGCGTCTTCCGCTACTTCGGTCGACACTTCCTTCACCTTGCCTGACTCACCAGTCATCAAGGCTCCGTTCGATCAAACTATGGTAGACGTCGAGGTCGGATCGGCCCCTAGTTCTGGCGACAGCACGCCGACCGGTACCGTGGCCACGACCCCACCAGTGCCCGTCACGCTCTCTTTTTCTGCCGCGCCGGATGTTCTGTACGCGGCCAACGACGACTCCGTGATCCAGTACGAGCCGTCGCGCCACGTCGACTACCTCTCTCACAACTGGCAAGAATCCGACATTTCGTCTTCGTGGAGGTACATCGTCCTCCGTCGCAAAGACGTTGCCAACAGCGCCCGCCTCGAAAACGCGTCCTGGCGGACGTGGACAAAGGCAAAATATAATCTCAAGACTGTGTCTCCAGAGAGCGTGAATTGGTTAGCATTCTCCTTTACTTTATGCTTGTTTCGCTTTATTTCGTGCACGTTCCGATCTTCTTAAAGAGATCGCAAGTTTTCTTTTCTTTTGTGTGAATCCACCTAATTGTGAGTTCTCCCTCTAGGCTCAAAGATTATGATGTGACGTGGTTATATGGACCATTGTATACGCAGTCAAAGACGTTTTTGGAATCGCCCTCCGTTATTTCGCCATCACCAAACGACAACGGCGCGTCACTGAATGCCGGCGTCCCATCGCCTCCAGTTCGAGCGTCAGCAATGGCAAAAAAGCCGATTTTGAAGAAACGGAGCGTTTCTGAGGTCATGCTTGCGCGGTCAGTCTCGTCGTCAAATCTTCTCAAGCAAGCCGCCGCCTCAGTGAAGGCCCAGCGACATTTGCGGGCTCCGGGCACTACTCCAACAACAGCATCCTACTCATCTCCACAGCCGCCATACACGCATATAGTTGCACCTGAACGACGAGACCCGCGGTTTCCTTCAACGCTCGTTGCCAGAAGTTTCGCGGCCAGCAGTGCCAATTTTAGTGATCGCTTAACTCTTGGCAATGGAAGCGGACAGAAGCCAGCGACGACAAAGCACATTCATTTTAGCGATCGGGTCGAACAGTGCATTGCTCTTGAGGCTAAGGATGACGACGATGATACCTTGAACTTTGTGCATATGTCGGGCACATCGTCTGCGACGTCGACGGACGATGAAGATGCAGATGAGGACGAGCCGGGCTTGTTCCTGATGGTTCGCTCTGGGTCGGGTTCGTTCCAGCGGCCAGCCTCCCTTGAACCACACACAATCGCTAAGCTGCCGGCTACGAAGCTAAAATATGTCCACGAGCCAGACGAGAAGTCGGAACAGCAGTCTTCATCTCGACACCCATCCGCGTATTTTTCAATGGGCGACGATGAAAGCGTTGACGATGTAGATATTGGTCATGAGGCTGATTACGATGATGACGATGACGATTACTTTTCGCCGAACCATCATTACAGACATCGTAGCACCGACACACCTCACAGTCGGTATGAGGAGGAGGCCACGCCGACTGAGTCATCGAATCACATCCCATCAGAGCCATATCTTCGCCCATCTCGATCGTCAACGTCCAACCTTGCATCTTCCTCATCCACTTTACTTGCATCTAAATCATCGTCATCATATCTTGCATCGCGGTCCTCTAATTCGAATCTTGCTGGATCGGTCTCGCAGCCGTACACTAGCTACCTGGAAGATTCGTCATCTGCTGAAAACCGGCATCCAGATCTTGCCTCTAATTCAGACTCAGACACAATGTCGGACGACGAAGACGTTGTCGACATGGACAGTACATTGATTGCCTCCTTACGGCGGGACAGTGTTGTTTTGGCGCGGGGCCGGATAAACGACATACTGCCGAGTACCAGTATTACAGACGACGCGCCGTCGAGCGAGCACGCTGATCATGTGTACAATGGGGAGAATCTCGGTGATGCCCAATCGACTATCCAGCGGTTTGCTAGCGTGCGCTCGAATGAATCGTCATCATCTCTCCCGATGCCGCCAAAAGTGGATAGCGACGACGATGATGATTTCGACGGCGAGATGGACGATGATATTCAGAATCCTGAAGGATTTTGGGGCCACATCAACCACGCGTTCACGGCGACCAAAGACCTCGCAACCGTGTTCTGGAATGGAGGATGGCGGAAGTCGACATGATAATTTTGTGGTTTATTGGATTGACAATAAATGAAACGGTATATATGTTGTTATGGGTTGGTACAAAAAGTTTCAATGAGGTTTGTCTTTTTATCTATCATTTTTTGTGTCGTTGTGTTTTGTTTTGTTTTGTTTTGTTGTTAGGAGTCCTACATCTGGTTAATTGCTTTCGTCCCTATCTAAGCACTGTTTATTGTCGTATTGCGCTTTAGTGTGATCATTATATTGTTTTATATATTGTTATTATTAGCATTTGAATGATTTTGTGTTTGATGGGCCTTTATACTTGTTTGTCGAGACTTATTGGGGGAATTTCATTTGTTTACATTTTGTTTGCACATATAATTATTTGCGTCATGCGTTAGTGCATATACAAAGGATTTTACAACTCATTCCTCAGTCCATTGTACTCGTGCTTGCTGGCAATGTCAACTGATCGTCCTGTCTTGTGATCACGAAAATAATATCGTAAGTTCTGGTCAATGCCGAGTACATTATTTGCTAGACATCCGAGTTAGTGGAGGAAAGAGCTCGCGTGTCAGTACTGCTTCTCGGCACACATAGAATCCCGGCGTGCAGGGTATTCTCCGGCACTGTTGGCATGTCATGTACCGGGAATTATCGGAGCATGACGCGTTCATCCGAGAATCTACTGCCTAGTTCAAATCCACGTCACCCAAGGCGGGAGGTCCGGCCGGAGTACCGAGGCGATGCCGGGGTTTTGCACGTGACCCTCCACAACTCGTCAGTGGACCTAACATCACCGGTACATTGCCCCGAAATAGACAAAAATTTGTATTCTATGTCCTGGCTATCGACATCGACAGAGTTGAAGCTCGTCATGCGATATTCACCGACCCTATCCCATGCATTGAGTGTGAGGCTGTGGCAATAGACCCTAACCCGACATCTGTAAACTTCCTTGTTTACTTCTTGCTGATCGTGGTCGAATAATACTCTAGTCGACCTCGCTCGCATCCTTGTCCTCGCACTCAAAGTAATTTATCTGATTCCTTGTTCAATGACAGTATTTGCGGTACGGCTGATCGTCCTGTCCTCGTGGCATGCCAAACGCGGTCGAGCTTGTCCCTATCCAGCTGTGCCCTCAATGAACTTTCAATGTGTGTGTCTTGTTCCATAGGTCTGTCATTTCGGCCCTTGTCTGGACGAACGCCGAAGTAATCTGATAGGCATGATAGTCCGTTCTGAGGTGACAGTCGGATGTGGTTAGCGTTGACCGTCCCTGTTCAGGCGATCGTCGTTATCAGGGCTGCCTGAATTCTTACGGTCTGGGAATCTGGTCCTTGTTTGGTCTTTTATATATCAGTTCCGTAACGCCTTAATGCATTCTTTCCTGATTTTTTTTGTACCTTCTGTACGGATTTCTTCGTCAGCCGCTCAAAGACGCTTCTACTCTATCATGCTTACAGTCGACAGCAACGCGAGCAGGTTAGTACAACTTACGGATACGCGGGATGCTTTGGCTTCCCAGTCTGCGAGCGGCAGTTCTTCTGTGGTCTCCTCTGGAGGACGGGATACGCCTACTGCGGAAAACATAGAGACTAGCGTCTTTTCGAATGGCAGCCGTTTCAATTTTCGTCACATGAACTTGCCGACCGATAATGGAGTTGATAACCACAGTATCTGGTATGTTCCACAATTATCAGCTGCACCCATTGAATTGCAACAGTCTAGCATTGGAATTACACATTGCAGTAGTCTTTGTGATGTTAGCTCCCTGACCGTGCCGCGTGATAATACCGTCGCCGGCAGCAAAATCTGGGCCGCAAAGACGATGTCTAATATCGATGACAACAGCCTTTGGTCGATGCAGCTGATTGGGTCCATGTCCCAGTTTGAGGAGGGGGAAGAGAAGATGGCGTCGGCCGAATACATTGTCAGCAGTCAATTGACTCAGCCGTATAGTGATATTGATCTGTCCAACAACGAGTATACATACAATGTCGGCTTAAGAGATTATTCCGCGCTAGCGCAAGCATATTATCACCATGTCAACCATTCCTTAGACGAATCATTCATACTCAATCCTTGGCCTGAAGTTCGTCCTCTTGTCGACGCATTGAATATTGCGACCGATCTCAAGCCTTATGAGGACTACTTTGTCAAGCTCGACTCAGGTGAGTTCTCAGAGTTGCAATACCATCTTTCGCAGGCGCGTTTCGCAAATTCAGTGTACGTTACCATTTTGCTGGGGTTTTTTTTGGACGATTTATAACAAAACTAGAGTGCCAGCTGTGTCCTACAATTCGCTTTCTAAAGTCGTTAGAATTAGGTCGCACGTCCGACCACCATTTTTGAATGCCATAGAGAACTTCATGATGAACACGATTTTGAAGACTGGATCCCCCGTTTTTATCGATTCCACCCCGAAGACACACGAGAAACGCCTTGAAGACCTGGAGTATTGCTATCAGAAGATGAAGCATATTTATAAAGGATCACGATTGTCAGCGTGCTCGTCGCTTGCCGTTGAGTCTGAGCTTTCACCCCATCGGCGGGAAATTACGACGCTATTTCTGAACGGGTACTACGAGAACCTCAACCAACTTTGTCAAGACGCGTTTACATTACTCCTGGACTATCATGTCAAGACAGTCATTGTCACTGCAGTGAAGGAATATTCTCCGAATCCTGTGAAGTTGTATGATGTCCCGCTGGCGAAGCTTTCCCAGGATCTAGACACGGCTCGGGGCAACAGCATGATGATCGCTCAAGTGCCAGAATTTGTGGATTTCTGCAAGGATTTTGATTGGCATGCTTATGAAGAGACTGGATTGTATACCTACAATGGTGAGCACCTTGTTGGCCAGTTGTACACGGGAGTTATTATCTGGAAGCGCTTGGACAACAAGGGCAACTACAACTGCCGCACGCGCATTGAGTTTCCCGTCACTCGGAAAGAATTCTTGGAAAACAACAAGTTTGGTCTTCGATTTGACGACATGGCTTCTCCTGTCAGGTTGAATGGTGCAAAAATCGGATGCGCCGAGATCGATTTTGATATGGAGGAATGCTGGAGGCAGATGCAGCGCTCAATCCAGATGACAGCCTTTGAGCGATACATGCGAGGCGTCAGGCTTGTGGATCTTGGCTCGCCGACTGCGGCCAGATGAACGACAGTGATACCAGTTCTATGATCTTCGATATTGTAAGCTCTATTTTACTATTACTATGATTTGCTCATGTTGATTACTGTGCATAATGCTTTGGGCTGGGGGGATGGATAGTATGTGTCAAAATTTAATGTTTAGTTAGTATTATGTGAATATTATGAAAATAGGCAATTAAGAATGCATTATATGTCATCTAAATAGCGTTCGGTCATCGAAGCTCAATTTCAATTAAATCCTTGTGAGTCCGAAAGCATGACTATAGATCTCAAGTACGCAGTAGCCGCATGGAAGGGACCAGAATCGTTGGAATATGTTCGTCTGTCGCATAATTGGCGCCAGTTTACATTTGGGAGGGGGCTTAAAGGCTGTTCAATAAGTATACTGGCTGTCTAGGTTACTCATTGTAGCAACAACGTCACTGCAAACTGCCGTTACCCAACTTCTAGGAGAAGTTTGTCTTCCAATCTCCACATCTCCTAAATACCTGTCCCCAAAGCTGAGAGACGATGGAAGGGAAGAAAAGTGTCCGCTAAATCAGAGGAATGCTATTTATTATTGATTTTTTTGTATCTGACAGTAATCGTTGAATTGGACAATATTGTGTAATGTAACATAAACAATCCTTACCGTAGTTCCCGACAATCGCTCTGATTAATTTGGAAATGTGAGCGAAAGTCCACCATTACTAAGCAACATAAACGCTGAAAGCAAATGATTAGATGTAAGTCACCTTCTACTATTGACAAGACGTTCCAGATCCCGGCGACGCGATTTTAAGCTCAAAAACTTCTCTTCCTCACCCGCTATTTGATCCCGCAACCGTTGAATATTTTCGCTTAGCTCTTCCCTCCGAGATAACAGTCTCGTATTCTCGGCTTCGAGTTCTTCAAGTCGCGGTCCAGTTTGGGTGAGTACGTGAGCCCATTCGTTGCGTATGGAGATCTCACGTTTATCGGCGGCCACGCAGAGCAGCTTCTTATCATTATCATCGACTGTCTTGTCCGAGCTAATTGACAATCCAGCGGTAGAATCTGCACGAGCACTCGCGACCGGTGGCATATTCATTGAACTCTGCTTCAGTGCCTGCTCCGGTATACCACCAGTGGTCGCAACATTAGAAGCCTTCAATGTCCGCGATCGCGCCAGGGCTGATCTGGCATCCCCCTCGCGTAGGCGCGCATCGTCTTCCCACAGAAAAAGGTTGCATTTGCCAGTCGCACAGCTATAGAAAAATCTGCCTTTGTTCCGGCCGTCCTTTTTGACCTGTCGGAAGGCAGCTTGACGGCGGGGGTTACAATCGCATCTATTATCCGAATTTAGTAGACGTCTCCGACCGTTCGAACTCCTTGTGCAATTTACTTCCAATTGCCGTCCTCGTAAAGTCCCTAATTTGGGTTAGGCAAACAAGCCAATCGTAGGATAAAGGACTTACAGCGTAATGTATTGAGCCACGATCTCCGGTTCGCATGTGCTTTGCTGGCGGATAGCCAGTTTATCTCTGCAATCTGTCGTATTATTTACAAAATGTAGAGTATGGTAGTATAAAGCAATAAAATAAATGACTGCGTAAATGCGTTGTCAAATGGTATGTCATTAGCATTAGTAGTTGAATAGCACACGTATTCCCTCTGCTGTCTTAGTAGAGCAATGAAATACCTTTAACATTACGTCGTTGGACCGAAGCCGCACACCAAAAACGTACTGATCGGTGATTCAGTAGTGCAACAAATACTTTGTTCTCGCCACTGGGATGATACTTCAATGCACAATGTATAGTATTAATTAAGCATCAATTATTGATGAGATCCAGACCAAACTATTACACGCATAGAACCAACAGAAGACCAAAATGACGACATACACCGTTCCTCTTCAAAATTCGAGACAACAATAGTCCAAGCTACTATACGCATGACGACTGGAAAACAAGGACGGCTGTTGCGTATCCTCGAATTGCCAGACTTATCAATGCCTCTTCCTCTTACACCCACATTGCAACGCAGTCAGACAAGCAAAACCCCAAAAAGCAAATTAAACGAAGGAGAAAAGTCTATAAACAAGTGACTTAAATGTAAAAACCAAAGAAACTCAGTACGCGAACAAACAAGTTTTGAGTAAAGCTGGCAAAACAAGGATGCTACAACCAGGAAATAAAGCGAAGAATGTACAAAATAAATGCCAACAGAAATGATTAAAGTTAAGCAACCCGGTATGCCACACCCACGCCAGTTTGAAGTTAATGTTTCTGTCTGTACATATTTATGACGCCCTATCATCTGTTAGTCCGATCTATGTACATTGCCGGAGTTGGAAGACATTTGAGAAGTACATACTTAGAGACCAGCCAGCTTAGCACAGCGTCAACATTGGTGCGCTCTTTGGCACTGATAGAGTAGCAAGAAACTTCCCGATCATCGACAGCTTTCAAATTCATTATATCAATGACACTATCGACGTCATACGCATCCGGCAAGTCGTTCTTGTTTCCAAGTACGAGAACGGGAATACCTTCTAAAGAAGGCTTGGAGATGAGAGCTTCGAACTCCATGCGAGCAATCTGTAGTGTCGCTGGATCGGCCGAATCCACTATGAATCTGTAATCAAGTTAAATTTGAAGCCATTGAATACAGAATTTCGGACTTACAGTATAGCATTGACACCCTTGCAATATCGTTCCCACATTGACCGAAATCGTGGCTGCCCACCTAGATCCCAGCTACATATCATCCTGTCAGCATTCTGATACTATAACCATCTCTTATATAGTTCGTGAAGACTACTAAACCTACCATTTAATATTGACACGTCCCTTGCGTACCCTCTTCATGGAAAAGCCGATTGTTGGAATCGAACTACACTCATAAGCTAAAACTCTCCGCCAATAAAATTGCCAAATGAACATACTCGGAAGTAAATTCACCCCCCTAAGCAAACAAGGGTTAGTACTGGCCAACATACTGGTATAGTACGAAATACACATACCCCAAGGACGCGTAACAAGGAAGTCTTGCCCGCATTCTGCAATCCCAATAAAGTTATATCCATCTATGATTGCTATCAGTACTATCCAATATGTATATCGTTCTAGCAAGGTGAACTGAGAGCAAGATGGCGAATTTGAGTCCCATCCAAAAGGCATACCTCAGACGACCTATAATGCACCGTTAGCTTTAGCACCTCGAATGCAAGATAACCAGTCATCGCACCAGAATAATGAGAGAATAAACTCGTAGAAATTCCAAAACCACGACATTTTGGCCGCTATTTATTGCAAGAATCTAGAAGTTGATATTCGAAGCTCCCAGCTGCCAGAGGATATGAGCGGTTTCTCAAGATGCTATTGTATCTAGTTATAACTAATAATCGGCACTATGCGACACCTTCAATTGTTTCTCAGGTTCTGGCGTGCGATAATTATCGTTGTTAATGTTGTAGAGCGAGTAGTTGTGGGAATTTGAGATATCTGATAGAGTGATTGCTGGAAGTTTAAGTGGCTTATCCCTGTATCGATGTCGCTTGAGCTCCGGCCGGAAAGGGTATGACTAGGTGCTTGGTCCACCAAAATAGTGAGGACACTAATCTCGACGACAACTCCTACTCAGCTTTCGTTGGATATTGGATAATTTGGGACGATTAGAGGTCTGCTATCTAGCTGGCGTTATCCGAACCAAGAAAAGCACCTAATTAATTTCCTCCTGCGTGGAGTGAAGGCAGTGACAGATGATTGTGCTATGGCGATCCTAGATGGCTACGTCAACAGAGATCAAAGTCCCCAGAATTGAGATACTCATGCAAAAAAATGGGTGTGTCTTGGGATGGTGATGCAAGTCCCGGACAAGAAAGTTTACATTATTTAAGGGTTGCGTGTCAGATAGTGTGCGGCTGCCAAGGAGGCTTGAGCGTATCTTTGACGTTCATCTTCGATATGGTCATCATTGGCCTGACCAACCCTGATAGTTAATGCATTTCGCTGAGACGAGATTGATGCCAGGAGGTACTGCGCATTTCGAGCATTTGGCGTGGACTCTCAGACTCTCTTTTTAAGGTATTCATTGCAATATCGAGATGTGTTGCAACCTCAGACCTGACAATCAATCGATATGCCGCCAGTCAAGTCTGATAATGAGAGTGAAAGTACCCGTCTATTTGCAAAAGATGTGTTTTTAAAATGTAACATAACTGCATCACTTTCGCGATTCAGTGACCGACCGTAGTCATTTACAACTTCGCGTCAGCATAGAGAAGATTGGGAAGAATTGATCATATTCAAATTACAAATGAAAAGCCGGCAAGGTTTGATTGACTGAAAAACGGCAACGGGATATAGTACATATAGCAAATAATTCGTTCCAGTTATAAGGAGAAATCCTCAGCATGCAAGTAAATGCCCTGCGCACCGGTACCCTTATGCACTGCCCGCTGGTCGCTAATCCCCGCCACTGTATTCCGGACAGTCGTGCTCAAACCCACTGGCCCACATACCGCAATGCCTGTCTCTCCCTCCGCGTCATCTAGCAAGCGCCAGAGCAGCGGCTTGAACGACGGACGGCCAGAGATGAGGGTCGCGCAGGGGAGGATGCTGTCGGATTTGTCACTGCAGCCCGCAGGGCCCGCACTTTCTTCAGTCTTCGAGGGCACAATTCCGGCGTCATCCACTACGTCGATGCAGCAGCACGGTCCAAGGGATTTGTCGCATTGGCATCCGGATGCGTTGCCCTTCTCCGTCGAAAAGTTACTGATAGTATTATCGCATGTGACGAAGATACTGAATGTGGTTTCAATGCCCGCCGCGCGTAGTTGCTGATTGGCAGCAGTCAGTTCGTCTGAGATCCAGTTAATCCAGGAGACGTTCTTCACCACCCAGATAAACTCGAGAGCTCGCACTGGGAGACTCTGCGTCGATGCACGGTGGGCTAGATCGAGGAGGATGGAAAGAGTGAACGTCACTCCAGTGGATCCAGAGATCAAGACCACGGTGTCGAAGGCAGCGAAGTCGGAGTGCTGGCCACCGTATGGGCCGTCTATCAATGCAAAGTACGACTTTGTGGGCGCGGCATCGTCCTCCCCGTTGGCGGGCTTCAAGATGCGATTTGTAAATCCTCTATGGCCCTTGAGAATAAAAACGAGGTCATTGTTGTGAGAGGAAGGAGCGGAGGCGATAGTGGCTGGGTGGGATTGACCAAACCCGAAAGCCGGGATGGAGAGCAAGACATAGGCGCCAGGAGCCCAACTGGTCACTTGCTTGCTGGTGACCCGAATTCTGGTGACATCTCCATCCATGGCCTCGAGGGTTGCGCGACCGGGCCGCACGTTGTTATAGAAGTAGCGCAAAGATCGAACGACGCGGTCGACGAACCACAACGCGATCGGGATGTAAATGTAAACCCGGGAATACAAGGCAGTGCTCGGCAAGTGCATCATTACAGCAATGATGAAGCCGAAAAATGTGACAAGATGTTGAACCACAAAGAACTCGTATGCAAAGTGCCGAAAAGGTGCAATAGTGCTCAGGTTGAGCCAGAGAAGGATGGCATAAGCCGCGATGCCCGTAGGAGGACATGAATCGGTTGACCATTCCAGTTTCCGCAAACCGTACTCGTCCCATCCGTAGTTCTGAGTGCCGAAATGAATTGTCGCGAGAAGCAGCAGCATTCTAGCTACCCAGCGATGGAGAACATTCAGGCGCGCATAGGAAGCTCCGGTCAACAGACCAACGAGATTGTACTTGCCGGCAAGAAGAACCAGAAGCGGGACCTGGGCTACTGCGAGCCATGCAGCCCGAATACCGAGCGCTGTGTAGTGTTGCCCACCAGGCACATTGTTGTTACCGAATTCGAGAACGAGAACAAAAGCAAGATATGCCAGCAGGAGTAAGATTGTGCCAAATGGAGGAACTTTGAACCAAGCAGGTCCGCTCGCTGGGGAAATTCGTGGATATGCTATCTCTCGACCCAATGCGGTGAGGGAGGCAATGGCTCGCATCACAATATTTTTTGGTTTTGCTGACTGCACCTGCTTCTTGGCAGCCATTCTGATTCTGATTTGTATGTCATTGTCAGTGACGGTTTCAATTTCATTTCCTTAGCCAAGGACATACCGCAGCTTCAATGTTATCACCCGGATGATGTTGAAGATGGCAGCAATGCCAATTACCACGACAATTCCATACCAGAAAGCTCTAGCGTATTCATTACCGACGACTTGCAGTTCAGTATCGTCAAGTATTAGTTGCAGGAAGTCAAAGGCTTGTGTCTCATTGCCGAAGTCCACACCGCTGTCGTTCAGTGGCGCCGACGATTCACCCATGGACATGTCCATTTTCACTAAGGTCCAAAGCAATTGTACGGAAAAAAGAAATTGCCAAGAATAGTGGTTAAGGAATTTGAAAGGGAATTTAAGGCAATTTCTTATGCCAAGGTCACTCGGTCACAATGTGCGTACATTTCCTCGTAAGGGGAACGTCCATAGGTTTAGAAATTTTACTCTAGCAATAAGGATGGATATTTATTGAGTTCCCATCTGGCTCTTACCCACATATCTCCGAGCTTGTCTCCAGAACCTTTTGGCTATAGGGCGGCTTCATTCTCTAAATTGCGCTGATAATTGCTCGAGCCCGCACTTCCTAATAGAGTTTAGCGGTGAGCAAATTTGAGAAGATTTTAAGTTACTGCACAACAACACAAAACAACGCGAACACCTAAACCGAAATACCAGTTTTAGACTTTATCACTAGTTTGTCGAAGCTTAACTAAAAATGACTTGAGTATGGAAGCTTGATTGGTTTTCAAGGCTTTGGCTGCCAAACGCCAACAGCATGAAAAATAAGGGTTATTTCGTGTCCCAAATGTTAAGACGACAATTATTAGGCAGCCATTAGGGGGTTTAACGAAGTATCTTAATTCGAGCCCTACAGAGGGTCCTTTTGACAAGTATTCGCGCCTGTTCAAGTGCAACTCTGCTGGATGCAGAAGATCACACAG